>NC_025694.1:5387832-5505797 GCF_000633955.1 Camelina sativa
AGGAACTTACGGGGAATGAACATGTTATGTCAGACGCATAAAAATGGTATTCAGCACCCATATCAAGCAATGCAAAATCTCCATCTTCAAAAGTCTGCAAAAGTAATGGAACATTTTCAAACAGGTAATACTGAGAGAATTAATAAAAGAGAGGAATGAATGCTCATTTAGTATTTACCCTATCATTTGGAGCCGCAGCATGCCCATAATGAAGAACAGCACTGCAAACAAACAATTTAGCTATTTGGTTATTTTTTTAGTGTAAAAAGACATGAAAAATCCAAGGATGATTATTTCTGCATTCTTAGCAATAACAAGATTTTCTCCTCAATAACTTACCTGTTATCTCCTGTTGCACAGATGCATGTGTACGAGCAATGCCTACAGCCACCGTACATGTAGCTGTGATGCAGAAACATACTTTCCATCTGATATTCTTTCATGCCAGGTGTGACTCTCCTCATAACCTGTGTGGATAAACAACATGGTTGAAAGACAATTGCATGAAAGGAAGAGAAAACGTCTACATGGAGTAGATAAAGAAGAGTTCAGGTCGGAAACCTAAGTGGTGAAATGATATGAAAAAGGAAAAATATTGAACAAGACAACAGAGAAGAACATATTTTCATTCACTGGTAGAAGTAAATCAGACCTCTATGTGAGCTTCAGAACTTATATCATTTGCAAACTGTATTAGCTGAAGCTCCAAGTTTGATTTAATAACTCGACACTCCGCCAAAATAGGATGTAAGGTAGTCAAATCAGTCTCAAACTTTTCTATCCCCTGAAATAAGACACAAAAACAGTAAAAAAAAGTATAAATGAGATTCCAATATTCGAGGAAAGGAAACACTATATAAGCATCAGAATCCCAAAACTGTTAATTACAAGACGTGCCAGAAGCTATTTATTTTCAGGATGAAGACAAGAAAATGGGAAGACGAAATCTCCAGAGGAAGTGAAGAAAGAAAGAAATGCGAAACCTCAAAGCTGGCAGGTTTTGAGAAGTTACTGCTGTCGGTGTTAAGACCATGCAGGAGATACAACAGAGGTTTTCCAGATCCCTTAAATTGTTCATTAAAAACTTGAATAATCTCATCCACGTAGAAAACCATGTCAACCATATATGTTTCCTGAAACAGAAAAGCACAAAAATGCCATCACTATAAAGAGAAATTAATGCATTGAACAAATTGACATAGAAGAAAAGAAACTGAAATAGTTACCTTAAAGTGTAGCAATGGCTTTATCTCCCCTAACCAGACAGCATAATCAGCAGGCAATCTTGGAATAAAAAGGATAGATTTCCCACTTCCAATGTCCTTCCAATATCAAAAGAAAATAAATTCATCAACTAAGCAACATCAGATCCAAAGAAATCGAGAAAAAGAATGAAAAAACTCACAATAGCTCCATAGAAATCAGGCTCTCTGACTCCAAACAAGTAAGCAAAATAACTCTCCTGCCTACAATTCAAGTCAATTCAACAAATTAAGATCACTCTATGTTCCACTCAAACCATTGAACAGACTGAACTAGTACGATTTCAATCACCCCCAAGATAAAATATCCAAATCAGTACCTGAATAGCTCGGCGTGATCAGTGCAGTACCGATTTTTTTCTTCACCACCCTATCGTTCAAAAAAAATCAAGAGAAACCACGAAATTATAAAACATAAAGACGATAAAAGCTAGCTCGGATCATGGAGAGTGGAGACGCGTTATAAAATCATATGCATATTTGAGCTACCAATGAGTACATGTAGTAAAACGAATCCATCGAGAGAACGATTGGAACCAGATAAGTGACGGCGTATTGAATCAACGAGCTTTTGCCGGTTACCGGCGTGAAGCTCCATAGGAATCGGCGGTGGAGATAGAGACGACATGACGACTGGGCTAGTTTTTGTTTTTCCCCGGCGTGGCAGATCTTATTGTATACTAAGTATTACAATACGTTGTCGTTTCAATACTTGAGGAAAACAAAATAATCAACGACGCCGTTTAAGGGATGGGACGAAATGGCGTCGTTTAATACGAAGAAGAGAAGTGACCATATTACGCAGTTGTTGAATCAGTGGCCCGATATCTCGAATCGACTCATCATCATCTCTCTCAGCTTCACCGGAGCTGCATTATCAATTTGCAGATAGGTACGGCGAGGCTCTCGTCTCCGGCCGATCTTTCTCGCTCTTTTCTCTTTTTTCTCAGATTCTCAGTTGGGCTTTACAAATTTTGTTAATTGGTTTCTAGGGTTTTTTTTCTGCTTTCTCTTGTATAGTGTATGCTTTGTGGTTGACTTTTAGATCTATATCTATGATCTCTTCTTGCTTCGGTAACGATTTTCCCGGTTTAGGAGTCACGGATTTGTAGTTCTGATGGGCTTGGTTTGTTTTACAATGGATCTTGTTCGATCTAATCGTTCTGGAATTTAGAATTTGGGGTTTTAGGCTTCTTTAGCTTGATTTGTGTGAATTCACTGAAGCCTCCAAATGTTTGCTGTAGTAGAGAAATTAACGGATTTTTAAATGTCAAAGCTTTGGTTTAATTTGGATTTTATGAATCAAAGATACTTGCTTGAGAGTCTCTGGTGTATGTTACAGCTGTTTCTCTCCGCTTGGCTTTTAGTTCCCGACACTGAATTAGAAATTGCTGAAGATAGCTTTAAGGTAAAGTTCTCTTTTTGTATTTGAAGGATTTAGGTTGTGAAGATGGCATCAAAGTTGATACAAGTTCAATCAAAGGCATGTGAAGCTTCAAAGTTTGTGGCTAAGCATGGAACTTCCTACTACAGACAATTGTTGGAGAAGAACAAGCAGTATATCCAGGAGCCTGCCACTGTGGAGAAGTGTCAAGAGTTATCTAAGCAATTGCTGTACACCCGTCTTGCTAGGTTGATATCTCTCTTCCCTCTCTCTATCTCTCAACATTTTCCCTTTTCATATATACAACCGTTTCTGATATTCTGGTTAGCAAGAGACTTTTGTCAGTAATTCATCTTTTCTCATTTTCTTCTTTAAGGCGTAAAAGTAGACATGAAATGATTAAAGTGGCATACTACGAATCCTCTGATGTCTCCTCTTATTTCTGATGCCCGTCCCACAATCGATATTAGATTCAAACTTTTACATGTGGTTTATGCTATCTTTGCGTTGAGCTGTTGGTCTTGCTTAGTTCTTTGTCACAAATTGCAGGATTGTGTTTTAAAGTTGTCAAGCTTACGTTGGTTTGATTATTATATCTCTCAGTAATCCCATCTGCAACAATTGTTCTTGTCTAAATTTCAAATATTACAATAACCCTGCTGTTAATCTTTGTACGGTCCATCATTTTCGGGGCACAAAAGAGTTCTCAGTATATTGCCTCTTGCTTGATGAAAAGTTGAGGCGAGAACCCCTTCCATCACCACGCCTTATCTTACCGTGAATTGAAAAGTTTAGGGCATTAGCATTTTGTAATCTTGATTTTGCCTTTGTGTGCGACTTGACTCAAGTATCAAGTATCTAACTAACACTTTTCCACTCCTTATTACAGCATCCCCGGACGCTATGAAACTCTCTGGAAGGAAGTAGACTACGCAAAGAACTTATGGAAGAACAGATCTGGTCTGAAGGTAGAAGATGCAGGAATCGCTGCATTGTTTGGTCTTGAATGCTTTGCTTGGTATTGCGCTGGTGAAATCGCCGGCAGAGGATTCACCTTCACAGGCTATTACCCTTGAAGGAGAGGAACAATAACTTGAAGATTGTGTAATCACCTCCTCCGTTTTTAGTTTTCATGATTCTCTCTTGAATCGATGTTTTTTACAGTTTTTTCCCTGAAACGGAGGCTTTGGAGCTGAGAAAATCCATTTTGCTATAACTCTTTGATAAGATTGCTCTCAATAAGAACAAAATTTCCCAGGAAATTTATCTCGCTTTAATGTTTTGGCATTGTCTGATCTCAATATCAACATAGAAAAGTTGAACCATATTTATTTTCTATATTGTAACATGTCTCATTAAAAATCATTAGCCGTTGCTAATACTATGATTAATCGTGTTTTGACGTCCGAATTTTCATTTTTCTTTGATAAAATATGAAGATTTGATTGGTAAATATGAAACTTCTTGTTTTTTCAAGTCTCTGTGGTACATAAGAAAGAAGAGGGACGAGAAAGCAGGAGGACCAGCAATGGGAACTTCCACTCCAAAGAGTCTCAATTATACGTTTTGGTGTCAGAATTTGAAAAGGCACAAGCCAAAATCAGAAACTTCAACAGCCAAAGATAGAAAGATGATTCGCGGTGTTGCTTTGACAAATTTCGGTTTAAGCTTAACCGCCTTCCTCCTCCTTGCCGTCGTTCGCAGCCAGGTTGATGGAGTATATATCTTACTGTTCTTTGTTCATGATTGTGCGTTATGTTAATTTCAAGACGATGATATTAGCTTGTTCTGATTGGTTAAATCAAAATGACAGGAGAAGTGCAGTAAAACCTGCATTGCACAGAACTGCAACGGTGAGATTGTTTTTTCTTATGAACACCCTTTGAATATAAAGAGCATTTCTCAAGCAAAACCAGCTTATCTGTCTCGGTCCATCTCCGTTTCAGGTCTCAGTGTTCGCTATGGGAAGTATTGTGGGATAGGTTACTTTGGATGTCCTGGAGAGCCACCTTGTGATGATCTTGATACTTGTTGTATGAACCATGACAATTGTGTTACTGTAAAAGGTAAACCAATCAAGAATATCTTTAGAGGGACATTGAAGTGAAATGGTCATCTTTTAAACTACATATCTATTAGATAATGGATTCTGAGAATGTGTTGCTGCATCTGTTTCATTTTTTGCAGGCATGACTTATGTTAACTGCCACAAGCAGTTCCAGCGTTGCGTAAACGAGCTAAGAAGATCAGTCCAACAATCTAATAACCAAAAGGTTGGATTCTCCAAGCAATGCCCTTATTCGACAGTGATACCAACCGTGTACAGAGGAATGGATTACGGCATTTTCTTCAGTAAAATAGGTAATCACTAATTCATATTGAACCTGTGGTTTATGACACTGAACCGTGCGTCACTATTACACTATGAGAATCACTTGTAAACTATAAGCTAGTAATGTTCCAACAATATGACTTATGATAAGATGTGAATAATCTCGCGCAGGTAATAGCATTAAACCTGCGCCGCCAGCAAGGCCCGCGTCTGTCGTAGAGGTGGATCTCGCTCGGATTAAAGCGGACACAAAGGATGGCCTTGGTACAAATCAAGGCCTTCAAACAAAGCAAGGCTCCAAAGTCTCTGTTCCAATGAACCCTTCCCCTTCCTGATCATCAGCTTATAAGGTGACTCATAACATATATCTCTCAACTTTGTAAAATCTTTAACCTTGTTTTCTAATGGTCAAATGATTATTTTCAGGTCAAAACAAAACAGCAGTGAGTGGATTGGTTGTCCATATGTATCTACATATCACTTTAGTTTCTATTTTACTGTAGATGTGAGATTATTATAAGTTTATAACAAATTTATATAACTATATAGGAAATATAATGTAGAGAAATAATTTCAACTGTGGTGTTTTGATATATATATATATATATATATATGAGAAACCAACACAAGTTTGTTGTTTCATTATATTTGTGATTAATACTTCTGTTATGGTCAAGTGCAAGATATTTCAGTTAGTATTGTCAAAAACAGCAATCTATGCGTAACATCTGATAGATTACACCAAAATGATCCTCTATTTCTAACGTCCATAATAATAATAGTTCTTATTTTGGATAAGGAACGTCCAAAGGAAACTGAAGATTTGTTAGGGTGTAAATCATGAAACTGCTTCAGTTTTTTTTAGTCTTTGTGTACATAAAATAGAGAGAGACAGAAGGGACGAGAAAGCAGGAGCACCAACGATGGGATCTTCCATTATAAAAGAGACCCAAAAATAGTTTTGGGACAGAGAAATTGAAAGAACACAAGTCAAAAAAACCCATAAACTTTAACGGGGGAGCTAGAGATGATTTGCGGCGGTGCTTTGGCACGTATTGCTTCCGGCTTAACCGCCTTCCTCCTCCTCGCCGTCGTTCACAGCGAGGTTATATGTACTTACTGTTCTTTGTTCATGTTTTTGCCTTATTGTTAGCTTTTTTCTGATGGGGTTGAATCACAAATGACAGGGGAAGTGCAGCAAAACGTGCATTGTACAGAACTGCAACAGTAAGATGATTTGTCTGCATTCTTTTGAAATTTGGAGAACAACTAACTTAGTGCATGATCTGTTTTTTAACCCCATCTCTCTGTTTCTTCAGGTCTCATCATTCGATATGGGAAGTATTGTGGGATAGGTTACTTTGGATGTCCTGGAGAGAAACCTTGTGATGATCTTGATGCTTGTTGTATGACACATGACAATTGTGTTGATCTAAAAGGTAAACCAATCAAGAATAGAAATCTCATTCTTGAGTTGTAAAACAGGACGACTTCATTTTGAGTATTTGATAATGAATTATGGAATTTTTTCAGGTATGACTTACGTTAACTGTCACAAGCAGTTCAAACGTTGCGTAAACAAGCTAAGCAGATCAATCAAAAAATCTAACGGTCAAAAGATTGGATTCTCCGAGCAATGCCCTTATTCGACAGTGATACCAACTGTGTACAATGGAATGAATTACGGCATTTTCTTCAGTAAAATAGGTAATTGTATTAACATTGAATTGTTTGTCACTACAACACTATTAAAATATAAGCTAGTCCTAGTGATGAAAACCACATGAGTCTCTCTCTCTATCTTTCTGTTAAATTGTGACATTTCTGATTAGAGTACTTACTGTGAATAATCTGTGTTCAGGTAATATCCTTAAACCTCCCATGCTCGGAAGCACGCCTCTCGTGGAGGTGGATCTCTCAAGGAGTAAAGTGGACATAAAGGATGGCCTTGGTACATTAAATCAAGGCCTTCAAATTAAAGAAGGCTCCAAAGTCTATGCTTCTTTAAATATGAGCTCTTCTACTTCTTGATCATCTTCTATAAAGTGACTTATATATTAACTCTTTCTCTTCTATCAACTTTGTAAAAACTGTAACTTCATGGTTATATAAAAGTCATTAAAAAGACTTCGTATTCTTTCACGGATCAAAATCAATTGGTAATCAATGAATTGGTCTATGTATTTTGAATGCTACATTGCTAATCACATCACAAATAACTTCACCAAAGTCAAAACGTGACCTTGTCACTAAAGTCAAAACGTGACTATTTTAGAACATTCACCATTTTTATCTATAAATTAGATGTATTTTAATTATTAAAAACCGAACTTTAGAGAGGAACATGTGGGGGTCAATGGGTAACTCCACCTCTGTTGCCATCTAATAAAATCCAGGTTGTCTTCCTCACCTTAGTGGGAGGTATATATATGGCCACTGGGCCAACGATGAAAGAAAAGTCTGCAAAACCCTTGGCTAATAACATAAAGAGTAGACTTTTTACTTTTAGTGTTTCTGTTATCGTAGTCGCACGTTTTCTATTTTATCCTTGACGATGATAAGCTGAAGAACTTCTGAAAACAAAAACAAAAAGGACAAGATGAAGGCTAATCACTCTCTCTTTTTCAGCATTTTATTTACCCTTGCCATCACCATTGTAGTTCACGGCCAAGGCAGATCAGGTTTTATTTTCTCCTCTCTGTTCAGACTAAAGAAACCTTGAGTTTGTGATGGAAACTCAATATATAGAATCGTGTAAACATGTCTTGTAAATGTAGTCAAAGTCTTATACAATGTCTTGTGTTGCAAGTAATCATAAATTCTCTGTTCTCTCTGTTGCTTAATTTTAAATTGACCTATTTCTTGAAGGTGCTTGAATTTTGTGATAGACCTTTTGTTTTTCTATACAGAGAAATAACATTTTAGCTTGCGTTGTAAGTAATCTCCGTTTTTTCTTCTCCTCTGATCCACAGGTTACATCAACATCGATTGTGGCATACCTCCTTACGAAACCCCTGAAGACACTATGGCCAAAATCACTTACGTCTCCGATGATGCTTTCATAACTACTGGTGTAAATTTCAACGTCTCTGAAGAATACGGCGCTCTGGTAAACCCGGTTTTGCCGTCAACTCTTACTGAAGTAAGAGCATTCCCTCAAGGAAACAGAAACTGTTACACCCTAAAATCATTTCAAGGGAAAGGGAATCTTTATCTCATCAGAGCTTGGTTTATGTATGGAAACTACGATGGTAAAAAAGCCTTGCCTGAGTTTGATCTCTATGTAAACGTGAATTTCTGGTCTACAGTGAAGTTCAAGGATGCTTCTGATCAAGTCATCAAAGAGATTTTAAGCTTTGCAGAGTCAGAGACAACATATGTTTGCCTTGTGAACAAAGGTAAAGGGACTCCTTTTATTTCAGGCTTGGAGCTTCGGCCAGTGAACAGCTCAATCTATGATACTGAATTTGGAAGAAATGTCGCATTGGTACTCTACCAAAGATGGGACATTGGATATTTATTAAACGGAACAGGGCGGTACCAAGACGATAGTTTCGATCGTATTTGGTCTCCGTACTCTTCAAATATCTCTTGGAACTCGATTGTAACATCCGCCTATATCGATGTTTTTCAGAGCGGCTATTCGCCGCCTGATGAAGTTATCAAGACTGCTGCTTCGCCTAAAAGCGATGATGATCCGTTGGAATTGTTCTGGACATCAGACGATCCAAATGCTCGGTTCTACGCATATCTTTACTTCGCGGAACTCGAGGCGCTCGAGAAGAATGAGACTAGAAAGATGAAGATTTTGTGGAATGGTTCCCCTGTTTCTGAAACTTCTTTCGTTCCTTCTTCAAAGTATTCAATGACGTTATCTAATCCAATAGCTTTCTCCGGTAATGATCACTTGATTTCTCTTCAGAAGACCCGAGACTCAACACTTCCACCAATTCTTAATGCTATTGAGATCTTCACCGTACAATCTCTAGATGAATTTTACACCAGGACTGGTGATGGTGTGTTTCCATCTCTACTTGGACTCTGTAAGATTGCTACTAAAACTCACATTTTTTTATTTTTATCTTGTTAATTATGCAGTTCATGCCATAGAAAGCATCAAAGCAACGTATAAAGTGAATAAGGTTTGGAGTGGTGATCCTTGCTCTCCAAGACTATTCCCTTGGGAAGGTATTGGATGCAGTTACAACGATGATAATCATCAAATTAAGTCCCTGAATCTTAGCTCAAGCGGATTAGAAGGACCAATAGTTTTGGCATTCAGAAATCTCTCCCTTCTTGAGTCATTGTAAGTATACAATCACACTGATACTTTCCACCACTTTTATTCACATCAACTATATAACAGAGTTATGCATTATTTTACTCAGGGATTTATCTAACAACGACCTACAACAAAACGTGCCTGAGTTTTTGGCTGATATGAAATATTTAAAACTCTTGTAAGTGAGTACAAATATCATAGATAGTCTTGGTCTATGCTTGATAATGATTAATGAACATGCCTCTTGACACCTTTACTTGTGATTCAAGGAATTTGAAGGGAAATAACTTTACTGGGGTTATCCCAAACTCTCTTATGAAAAAACTAAAGGCCGGTCTACTTGCGCTCAGGTAACATCTCTAGCACTTTAAAAAAATCTTCTATATAAACCATAAGCACTCTCAATGAATTTTGTTGACTTCCTCTTGTCTGTTTTCAGTGTGGATGACCAAAACCTTTGCAACTCAGGTTCATGTCAAGACAAGAAGAAAAACAACATGGTCGTGCCAATAGCCGTAGCGACATCAGCAACCGTTCTCATTTTGTTCATGGTTATCATATGGATCATACTAAGGCAAAGGAAAAAAGGTAAGGTTAGAATTTTTACTTCACGGTTAATAAATTTGAAGTGATCAGATTTTTGCTGAGAAAAAAACGAAATGTTTTAATTTCAGGTGCTTATTCAGGACCACTGTTGCCTTCAGGGAAGAGAAGGTTCACATATAATGAGCTCTCTAGCATTACAAACAACTTCAATAAAGTGATTGGTAAAGGAGGGTTTGGTATTGTGTACCTCGGTTCCCTTGAAGATGGGACTAAAATTGCTGTAAAGGTGATCTACGATTCTTCACTAGGAAAACCTAAAGAGTCATTATCATCCAGGGCTTCTAACCAATTCCAAGTCGAGGTAATCATAAGAACACCAAAAAACATGATCAGATATTTTTGTTTTATGGTTGCGTTTAAGTGCAAAACGTTTTCAGGCAGAGCTTCTTTTGACAGTGCATCACCGGAACTTAGCTTCCTTTGTTGGATACTGCGATGATGATCGTAGTATGGCTCTCATCTACGAGTACATGGCCAACGGAGACTTGCAGGATTATCTTTCAAGTGAGAATGCAGAGGATCTTAGCTGGGAAAAGAGACTCCATATAGCCATAGACTCTGCACAAGGTTGGTCCCAGTTTTGACATCCTTGATTTCTCAGAACTTAACCAAGAAACCAAACCTGATTTAGCCTGGACCTTGGCAGGTTTGGAGTATTTACATGATGGATGCAGGCCACCAATAGTACACAGAGACGTAAAAACAGCAAACATCCTATTAAACGATAACTTGGAAGCCAAGATTGCTGATTTCGGCCTTTCTAAGGTCTTCCCTGAGGACGATCTCAGCCACGCCGTGACTACCGTCATGGGCACTCCCGGCTACATTGATCCTGAGTAAGTTCCTTTACACACTTAATACGGATCACACGGTCTGGCCGCCGGTAGTATATAGTATAGTGAAACTAGGGTTGGCCAGTTTAGTTCAAAACCTTTTTTCAGTTTAGCAAGAATTATAACCAATTTAAGTGGACAATTATATGATATCTTATAAAATTAACAAATCAGATGTGTGTTGATAGACACTACAGAACATTCGTGCTGAACGAGAAGAGCGACGTGTTCAGTTTTGGGGTCGTTCTTCTTGAACTCATTACTGGCCAGCGAGCCATCATCAAAACCAAAGAAGGAGACAATATCAGCGTTGTTGACTACATTTGGCCGTTCTTCGAGGCCAGGGAACTAGACGGCATAGTGGACCCGCTACTTCGCGGGGACTTCTCGGAGGACTCAGCCTGGAAGTTTGTGGAGGTCGCAATGTCTTGCGTCAGAGAGAGAGGAACCAATAGACCAACAATGAACCAGATCGTAACGGAGCTGAAACAATGCTTAGCCGCCGAGCTGGATCGAGAGCTACAGAGCCACTAGTGTCTAGTGAAAGAGATTGATTCAAAGAGGTTTTGATCACTTTATGATCTATATACATTTTTTGTGTTGTATAATGTACGTATGGCCTGATCCATATATGGTTGACGTACATTAACTTCTAAAAGAGTTCTTAATCAATTTTTTTGTTTTTTTTTGTTTTTTTTTTTAAAAAATTTGTGAATTTTCATTAATGAAAGTAAATTGTGGGAACTACAATAGGGTGAAAACAGTAGATAAGCCTTGCAAAAAAAATAAAATGAAGGGCTATATAGACGATATGTGATTTAAACACACAGATTATAAATACTTAAGGCAGTCTCGCAGAAGAGTTTTGAAGTGTTTCATGTGGCTTCTTGCGAGTAATGCATCTCTAATGCTTCTATCCAGTGCCTTGAACAGAACATGGGGTGGGGTGATAATGTTGTTGTGGAGTCTGTTATTCCTTTCCATCCATATAGTATATATGACTACCTGCGCTACAAGCCTTGAGAGCAAAAATTGTATCTGATAAATTCAACCAAGCTGAAAATGCTTTCTAGGTGTGGAAGACAAAGGGCCGATAACCCAGTCTTCGTGTAGCTTGCAGCCATTTCTTCACTGATTTCACAGTGGAGGAACAAATGATCCCAGTGTGACAATCTTGATCGGATAGCTAATATGTTGAGGTGAGTAAGCCAATGCAGGAACGCATGTTTCGGTGTTAGCTCCTTTAAACCAGACTTGTCTTGTCCATGTTAGCGGTTGACTCCTGTGACGTAGCGCTTCCCAAGTGTTTTTTGCACTGAACGTGTCTTCCCAAGTTTTTTGTTTTATAGATTCTTGTTTTCGTTTCGGTAAAAAATCTTACGAATAGTAAACATGCTTCATTTTGTGATAAATGAGTAAATTGTATTCGTACGTGTACATGCAGCCCAACAAGTGAACTTTTCGATACTACGATGAATAGAGTTTTACAATCGATCAGGTTATTTTTGTATTGAAAACCTAACTACAACAAGAGATTTTTTTTTTTCTTTTTTCTTTTTAAGTATTACAAAAGAGATGAGGCTATGTTTCGCAAGTTTTAGTTTTATGGTATCTCAAATATCTTTTTGTCGGTGTGTTTATATTTAAAGACAAAATAAAATATGGATGAGAAACATGTGACCAACTAACTATTAATTGTTAGGTCTTTATATATAACAATTAAATAAATCGTGATACTGATACCGAATACAATTTTTTTTTTTGCCTTTTTTAACTTTTTTTGGACAAAAAAAAAATATGGATATTCTGAAATTTAATATACAGAGATCTGATCAACTACAGTTTTGATGATATCCCAATTCTAAAAAACTGAAATACATTTTTTAAAAATATATAGATATTATCATGTTTATAAAGTTATATAATTTATGAAAAAAAAATCAAATAATAACTCTAATATCTGAATAAATTTACAAAAAATCTGAAAAACATTCGAAATTATTATTTTTTTTTTTCTTCTGTCGACATGCAACCTGTCTTTTTCGTTTTTTTCTTCTTACATATTAAGTTTGTCATATTGACGCGTGATCAAAATCTTCAACACCTATTTAACCGTTTACCCAAAAAAGTCAATTTTTTTTTTTTTTACTCCTATCTCTAATTCATCTTCTTCTTCTCCAAAATTGATACTTTTCTTCGGGTCATGTGAGAAGGTCCAATTTCCTCAGATCACAACATTTTCATCTGATCTTCTCTTCAACAAAAACCCTAAAAAAAAAAGCCTTGATTTCAATTGTGTACTCCGAGACTCCCCAGAGACCTTAAAAGGCTTCATCTTTTCGTTTCTCTGATCAATGAAGAAGGTTCTTCATCGAAGTTTTAAGCCTGCTAAATGGTAAAGTCACATTTTCTGACGAGTTTGTTCACATTACCTGAAGAATGATACAATCTGGGTTTGTTTTGAATAGTTTTGTGATNTTTTTTTTTTTTTTTTTTTTTTTTTTGTAATGAAGCAAAACTGCTTTACAAATGGCGGCTTCACGCCTGAAAATACTGAAGAACAAAAAGGATACACAGATTAAACAATTAAGGAGAGAATTGGCTCTATTGCTCGAGTCCGGCCAAACCCAGACAGCTCAAATTCGAGTAAGCAAGCAATCAAATTTTTCATTTGTTCGTATGAAAATATGTGATTTTGAGTCATGGGTTGTGAAATGCTTATACTTTCTCTCAGGTAGAGCATGTGGTGAGAGAAGAGAAGACAGTGGCTGCTTATGAGCTTGTTGGTATATATTGTGAACTTCTTGTTGCTCGTTTGGGTGTCATTGACTCTCAAAAGTAAGTTAAAAAGTTTATTTGAAGAACCTTTTTTGTTCACACACTTGTTTGGTTTTTTGTTCTATTGTGTTGTATGTGTTGATCATTGTTTTGTGATCTTACTTCAGGACTTGCCCTAATGATCTTAAGGAAGCTGTGGCGAGTGTCTTGTACGCTTCCCAAAGGTTAACAGATGTTTCAGAATTCTCAGATATTGTTAAGCAGTTCTCTGCAAAGTATGGGAAAGATTTTGTTTCAGCTGCTATTGGTTTGCAACCGGATTCTGGTGTCAGTCGATTGGTAAGTGGTTGTGACGGTGTTCTCTTCTTTTTTACTCCGATGTTTGTATTAAGAGAGCTATGATTGCTTATAAGAATCTCTCTCTGTCTCTCTTTTGCTTAGTTGGTGGATAAATTGTCTGTTAAAGCTCCTGATGGTCCAACGAAGATCAAAATTTTGACGGAGATTGCTGCACAGCATAATGTAACTTGGGAACCAGAATCTTTGGTTGAATCAGATCCAAAGGAAACCGTATTAGCGGTTAGTAATACATTTCTCAGTTCAATATTGCTGAGTTTACTTTCACCCGTCTCTAGTATCTGTTTCCTCATTAGCATTTTCGATTTCTTTGAGCAGAGTGGAGCAAGTTCTAGTCACTCTCCGTCAACAACTGGAATAAAGTCGGAGTCTTCAAGAATCGAAAACGATCAAGCTCCAGCTACTACTGTCAATGTGTCGCAGAATTCATATGCCATGGATGGAAGATCTTCAAGCCGCACTACATCTACTGATTTCAACATTGGGAAGACAGCTGACCACTATCATCAAGACCCAAAACCGTCTGGTTAGTTTTTTCATATAAAGCCATTTTTGTTTGATGTTCCCTCTATTTTTCGTCGTTCGTTGTTTGTGCTGATAGTTAGATAAAACCAAATCGTCTTCTTAATACAGGAGATAGAACTGACGGTAGAGAACACAGACATGCCAATCCAGGTCATGGGGATTCATCTCCATGGGAAACAGAATTTGTTGATGCAACAAGTGCTGCACGTGCAGCTGCTGAATCTGCGGAAAGAGCCAGTTTTGCTGCACATGCAGCTGCTGAGCTTTCAAGTAAAGAACGGATGATGGCAATGCATAATTCAACAGAGTCGCTGAACTCATCCTCTTATGATAGTTTAAGAAACAATCCCCCACATAGTCGTAGTAGCTCAAATGTGCAAGGCGGAGGTTTTGGTAAGGAAGAGATGTTAAGAAGCACTAACAGGCAAGAAGATCAATCTACTACTACTAGGGCAGAATCTTCTAAGAAGACTGTTGATGAGCTATCAGAAAATGCTTCATGGAGGAGAGGTCATTCTCAAGAGAACTCATTGCAGCCAAGTGTGGATGATATAAACGTTAGCAATTCAGAAGGTGGTCTGCTCAAGAAACAGTCAAGTCATGCTTCATCACATTCGCAGTCAAGCAATTTATCTGATGACTATGATGTCACTGCCTCGGACCATATCGATTCACCCATCTTGGAAAAAGACCGATTTCAGAGCCCTATTGAAGATACAGAGAGTCGCAATCACGAACCTGATGTTGTTTTTGCTCCAGCTTTTGATGACTATAGCTCGTTTTTCGATAAACCTCAATTTGACACTGAGGATGCTTATCATGATGAACCAGAAGAAGGATTAGGATTTTCATTGCTTGGCAGTAGCAGCAAAATACCTGATCATATTCCAACAGAGACAAGTTCATGGAGCTTCGAAGGACACAAGGCTCTGGGACACCCCAGCTCAGCTTCAACCTCACAGGTTCTTGAGAAGGAGAAGCCAAGTTCTCCAATGTTTGATGATGGTCCTACAAGTCCTCCGGTTTCTCTGCATGAGCCTAAGCCGTCTGCAATGGTTGATGACTATGACCGAGATTCTGAAAGTGAAGAAGACAATCTGAAAAACAAAGGAAATTTGCCGGGACATGTAGAAGAAATCCCGAAGCTGAAATCTCATAAGTCCCCAAAGTCTAATGTTCCTGATGATCTAGGACGCTACTTTTTCCCCTCAGACACAGAAGACGAAGGAGATGATTCCAAGATACAGGAAGAATCCGACTCAGAGACTCCTACAGGTCTTAGGATTGAACCTCTAGCCGGTGAACTTAAGAATGAAACAACTCTCCCATCTTATGGAATGAGTCCGCCAAGAGACAAGACATGGTCTAAATCTGTTAAAGAGCATGTCCCAACAGTAGTTGATCCGTCGATGTCTTCTTTTTTTCAGACAGAAAGGAAAGAACTTAACACTCAGAGAGCAAGCAACGCGGACAAAAGACCAAGCTCTATACCTCCAGATTCATTTTCTAGTGATGATGAATCAGAGACGGAACTTCGTGAGATGGGTTCTGTCAGATATCAAGATAAAAAAATTGAGTCAAGAACCCAGCCAACACATCTACATTCGCGCGTGAGCCATGAGGACACGGAGAACAAGATTCCGACCCGAGTTTCCTCCAGAAGTCAAGAGAGGAGGATTCACAAGACCACCCCTGCCTCTGCTTCTGCCTCATATTTTCACTCAATATCCAGTGAAGATGAAGATGAGAAAGACTTTGGTAGAGATTCTGCACGCACCCAAACCAAGCCTTCTATTTCCATCTCACGAAGAACAAAGGGCCAAGAGAGACGATCATCTCTTGTTACTGCGAAAACTGAGACAGTCTCTCATGATCAAGGTTCGCCTCCAAAGCCAAATCCTGAGGCCAAGCCACTAGCTAAGCAACAGGTATCAGCCTATTCTTCAAGCTCTCTTCCAAAAACTGACAGAGCTTCTCACGGAGAAGAATCTCCTCCAAAGCTAAGTCCTGAGGCCAAGCCACTGGCTAAGCAACAAGGAGCAGCTTCTTCCTTAAGCTTTCTTCCAAAAACCGACAAAGCTTCTCACTATCAAGAATCTCTTCCAAAGCCAGGTCTAAAGGCCAAGCCAGCGGCTAAGCAACAAGGATCAGCTACTAGTTCAAGCTCTCTTCCAGAAACTGAAAAAGTCTCTCGCTATCGAGAATCTTTTCCAAAGCCAACTCCAGAGGCTAAGTCGTTGGCTAAGCAAGAAGGGTCAGCTTCTTCAAGCTCTCCTCCCAAAACTGTGACATCACCTGAGCCAGAAACTCCGGCAAAGGAGAAATCTAACCATGTTCATCCCAAACTCCCAGATTACGACGACATATTTGCCAAGCTTGGGGCTCTTCGTCGCTGAATTTCTTCTACTTATTCTTCCCGTCTGTTGATATACACATACTCTCATTCTTTTCTTTGATTGTTTGCTTGTAGAGTGAAGTTGATTTTCGCATCCTGAGCATAACCTTTTGCCTTAGGTATTTCATTTCTTTTGTATAACATGTTTGGCTTCCTTGTCAAATATAATCAGATTATTGTCATCTATTTTGGTGGACCAACAGCGATGGTATATAATGCAATGATAAATAACATGATTAGATCGTTTAATATAACAACAAATGTGTTCTCTCATTGCCAATTTGTTCAAAGACAATGCAAGAAAGATACCAAAACAAAAACCAGAAGAATAAGATGTTACAATTATCGAAATTTCAAACTATTTTGAATCCTTTTGATAATTATCCGTAACCCTGTCTGCATATATAGATTATTCTGATAGATAGATATGGAAGAACAAATTTATCGTCCAAAAGCTGAGCTAAAGAAAATGTTGTCATAACAACAAGATCTTTGAACATAGCATTCTTATCTAATTGCCAGTTTGATCAAAGGCAATATGCAAGTTACAAATACTAAAAGCAACAGGGAGAAGGATCGAAGTTTCAAACTTTTGTTGAATCCTTTTGACACTAGAAGGTTCTTGCCAAGTGCTAACTTAAGGCTATTCAGTAAAAGAAGCCAAGAACCTGACCACCCACATTCCGTTTGATTGCTTCTTCATGGTCTAAAATTCCATCCGGGGTTGTGATTACAACATAACCCCACTACATGGAACAAATCAACAAGGTTACGATGTGTTAAAAGTAATGATATTTAGCTGCATATCTGGATAGGGAGAGAGAGAGAAAACGAACAAACCTGACGTGTAGGAAGTGTGCGTTCAGTGTACTTCTCAATCTCTTTAGCCCTAACGTCTTGCCTATAGGTAAGAGCTTTGCAGTCATTAACCCTCCCTTGCAGATCAACTGTTATTCTACCAACTCTATGTGGATCATAGACTTGGAAGTTCTTGATATAACCTACATTAGCATCAAAGGAAACATTTTGTAAAGGCAAAGCCGATTCCATCAAACACTCTGTAACATGTAAAAACTAACCAATACGAAATCGCTATCAAGCAATACTACATTAAAAAAAAAAAAAAAAATCCATCTAACTAACCTGAATATGAAAAGGTATATGCATAAACAGAACAAAGCAAAACAGACTACTGCATACCATCATAGAAGCAAAAACATAAACTTGGGGAAAAAAAAAAGCCTTCACCACTAGCCAATAACACAATTAATTAAGCCCAACAACCTCAGGAACGAGTTTGCAAGCTTCTAAAGAAAAAAAACTTAAACACAGAACTAGATCCTTCACTCCACAATGTCATCAATCAGTGAAACGGACGAAATGAAAAACGTAAATCTTGTATCAATGAATTGACGAACGCCCGATGCAAAGACTGGGAAATGGGTGAGCATCATCAACTAAATTACAATACAAGAAAGGGAGAAAAATGTAACCTTTCTCCTTCATGATTCTGAGGAACGAAGACATAACGGTGGAGATTGGTTTGAGCTCCACCGAAGCTTTTCCTCGTCTCTCCGCATTCACAATCGTCCTCAACGCATCGTTCAAAATCCTCCTCCCCATTTCTCTCTCTCTCTCCGGTCGAAAAAACCCGACGCTACACAAATCGGAGAAATCTATAGAACCCCAATTTCAACAACGACGACGACTCATCAATAAGGGTGAGTGAAACTTTTGTTATTTCCCACAATTCGTAAGGGTAATTTAGTCTTTCGAAATTAACACGTGCGGGCTTTAACCACACGTGCGTATACTTAACATTTCAATAACTCTGGCTCTCTCCTTCGTCTTCTTCATCCTTATTCAATTCCCAAATTGAACAACAAACCAATGGACGAGTTACCTCCAGAGCTTTTGGTGTACATTCTGAATCGACTCAACGATTCCGAATCCGTAGCTCGTTGTCGAGTCGCTTCCAAGACATTGAACTCTCTTAAGCGTGAAATTCACACCGTGAATCTCATCTGCACATTGTCCCGGTTCTTCAAATCGCGTCCCATCGCCGTCACACCAACCGTCACACCGTTCAAAACGATCTTCAAGAGCCTGATCAATGATTCTGTTAACGTTCGCTCGATCTCAGTCGGGGTCGATAATGCGCTTAAGAGAATGCCGTTTGACGACTGGAATGAAGATGACCTCAAAGATTTGTACCTCACCGATGTCGAATTCGTGAAGGAGTGGTTGCCTAGGGTTCGTGATGACCTGGAGATGTTGTCAATTTCTGATTTTTGGCTTCAATCTTGCTGGAGGAAGTCAGGTGTTTTGGCCCTCGTTTCTTCAAACTGTAAGTTTTGTTTCTGCATCCACCATGTCCTGTAGTTTCGGATTCGTTTGCAACACGTTTGAAACAATCTTAGATTCTTAAGCAAAGGTGATGATGATGATGATGATGATGATGATAAGATATGATCTCATAAAAGAGACGATTTGAGCATTCCTTGGTCTGTTTAAGGAACGAGTAATTGCAGTTGTAATGAATGTATCTGAAGAAATCAATTTGGGTTCGTAAGTAGTAACTACATTAAGTTTATTTCGATGTTGCAGGTAGTAAGTTAGTGAAACTAGAGGTGAAGAATGCATGGCTCTCAGTTGTTGGATTGACGCAGATGCCTAATCTAAGACATTTGACACTCGAGTTCATCAGACTCGATGATGAGAATCTAGACAAGGTCAATGAGTGTTTCCCTTTTCTTCAAGTGTTAAATTTGATTGGCGTTGGAGGGTTGAAGGAACCGAGAATACGTTTACTGCACTTAAAGAGTTGTCATTGGACTGTGTCGAATGCTCCACGTTCCATGGCTATAGTGGCTCCAAACCTCCTTGAACTCGAGCTAAACTGCAGCAAACCTAGATCTTTTCTCCTTGAAACGCCCAAGTTGGTGAAATTCCGTTTTTCTGTTGAGGACGCTAAAGGTTTTAGTTTCGGGGAGTTTCAAGACCTGAATTCTTTAGAGCTCATATCTCCTGACATATACAGGCTAATGAGAAACACCCATTTTGGCAACAAGATCAGAATGCTGGCAGTGGACTTAGTCAAGACTATAGAACAATCTGAAAGGCAAAAACTTGGACTGGGAATACTCCTCAAAGCATTCCCTGGCGTCGTTTCTCTTAGTTTGAGTCCCAAGACTTGGTCAGATTTCGAAACCCATTTCCAAAGCAAAGGTCCAGTACATATGAAGGGAGCCGATAGCTTAAAGCTGTTAACAGCACATGTTCATCAAACTGTTTCTTTCATCAGGTCTATGCTTAATAACTACAGAGGCTTGACAGATATGAGACTGATGATTCACGAGGACAAAGACCCTAGAGTAAGAACCAATCTGATCTCGGCGTGCATGATGAGTAACCCGAGAGTGAGATGGAAATGGGGAATATGGGCTGAAGGAGGTGAAGATATGTGGCTCTCTGATAGCGCCTAAGATATAGGATTCAAGTCTAAAACTTGAGCTCTTCTGTATATACTTGTGATGATGACGATGATGGTACAAAGAATTTGATTTGATGTGTGGAAGTTTTCCATTTGTTGTGCTAAAGCTACAATAAAGAGTCTGTATACAAATATGTATAGAGTTAGTAACCATGTAAGATCTTCAACGTATAAAAACATGATTTGGATTTGCTCCTCCGGCAAGAAAACTGTGTTTGTTGATAATTTTCATTTATCCAGTTTAGTGTTTAGTCTAACGGATGCAAATTTGTTTGGAAATAAAAGAGCAAGGGTGAAATAAAGAACGAAGTCTAGTGGCACAAAAAATATACGGAAAGGTAAAAAAGGGGCGTTCCGAGAATCGAACTCGGGACCTCTCGCACCCAAAGCGAGAATCATACCACTAGACCAAACGCCCAATTGATAAGTTGGTCTCGTTTAATTTAATTTGAGTTATAGTTACGGCCTCCTAGAACTAAATTAGGGTTTTGCAGAGAGTGTATATATAGTTAACTCATCGTCATAACTTAACTCCGGCACGAGTCTCGTTCTCTTCTCTATTCCGCCGTCAACCAGGTCTGCGAATATCAAGGTGAGCTTGAATCATCCCTTTGCTAAGCATTAGGTCGTTCTTTATTCTGTTTAAGCCCTTGATTGATCGTTTCATATATGTTTTGTTAATAAATACTTTCGTTTTGAAAAATTAGTGAAGGAGCTCGAAATGGCAACAGTTCCAGGACAGCTGGTTTGGGAAATCGTAAAGAGAAACAACTGTTTCCTGGTGAAGCAGTTCGGTAGAGGTAACGCCAAGGTTCAGTTCAGCAAAGAGAGCAACAACCTCGTCAACCTCAACTCTTACAAGCACTCTGGTATCGATTCAACTCTTGTTCACTCTAGATTTATCTTAATTTTTACTCTGAATCTGTTTGATAGAATGTTGCTTATATGAACACAAGTCAATGCCCTTTTTAAGTCTCTCGAAGTTTAATTGGTGAAATTGTTGAATTGGTTGAGTTTGTTAGATTGAATTTGAATGTAAAGTTTGTATCTTTTCGTTGAATATTTGCTGGTTTATTGCTGTTATGTGATTGGATTTATATAAGCATCTGTAAACTTTGTTAAATTTGTACTCTTTTTGATATGATTACAGGTTTGGCAAACAAGAAGACAGTGACCATCCAGGCAGCTGACAAGGACCAAGGTATTGTACTCGGAACCACCAAGACCAAGAGACAGAACAAGCCTAAGCTCTCTGTTAACAAGTCTGTCCTCAAGAAGGAGTTCCCGAGGATGACCAAAGCTGTTGTCAACCAGGTATTACTTCACATTCTTTTTAAGTTGAATGTAGCTTCATTAGCTTTATAAAGTGGGTCTGCTTTATTTGTTTCTATACTTATTGGGGTATGTGGAAATTAAGGATTGATAATGGTTCATAGGTTTGATGAGCAGTGATGAGAAAGCTAACACGTAAGAAGGGATACGCCTTTGTGGGGTATTTCTTCAATGAAATACATTTGTTACGCTTGGCTTCTGAGCTATTGCTTTCAATTTAGTGTTTTTATTTGGGTTTTCTTGACAAACATTTTTATCTGTGATGAGAAAGCTAACACGTAAGAAGAGGTACTCCTTTGTGGTGTATCTCTTCAATGAAATACATTTGTTACGCTTGGCTTCTGAGCTAAAACTTCTTTAGTTATTGTTTTCAATCTAGTGGTTTCGTCTGCCTTTTTGTTGTGACAAATATTATCTGTGATGAGAAAGCTAACACGTAAGAAGAGGTACTCCTTTGTGGGGTATTTCTTCTATGAAATACTTTTGTTACGCTTGGCTTCTGAGCTAATAGAAAGCATTAACCATAATAAAATCTGATAGTACATTGTTTTTTTATTTTTGCAAATTTGATCAGTGATGAGAAAGCTAACACGTAAGGAGAGGTACTCCTCTGTGGGGTATTTCTTCTATGAAATATAATTGTTACGCTTGGCTTCTGAGATAAATCTTTTTTCCTATGCACTATTTCAAGTTGATTCTGTTACTGTTTTTGATATGCTAATCGTTTTATTGTCTACTATATACAGGTGGTGGACAACTACTACAGGCCTGATTTGAAGAAGGCAGCACTTGCTAGGCTCAGCGTTATCAGCAAAGGTCTTAGAGTCGCCAAGTCTGGTCCCAAGAGGAGAAACAGACAAGCTTGAAGAAATCACCACTGAATTAATATATTACTTCTAAAAAGCTTGTTGTGAGCCTATTGAGATTTTCAGACAGCACCTTGTAGGTTAAGATTTTTCCTGAACAGTTGAGAGTTTTGTTTAAACAACCACCATCCCTTGTCATCTTTTGTTTCACTTAATGAAGTTCAAAAGTATTATCCATATGAACACTATCATTGGCTTTATGATGAAAAATGCTTCTATCATTGGCATCATCTGATCATAACAATGTGTTCCCTATTTGATATTGTATTTGCCTTTTAGATCATGTAATCTAAGAAAAAAACATTGTTGAAACATGCATCTTCTGAAACAGATGTGAATCTAAAGGGTTTTTTATCTATAAATGTATGATGTTGTTAAATCTTGTGGACTCTGAAACCAGATTCCTCGGATGTCATATTCTCCTTCCAGCTCTCGAACTCAGATCCACCAAAGACAAGTTTCTTTATCCCGATATAACTGGACATAAACATATTCCAACGTTAGCGCTTCCACAATTTTGAACCATATCCAGCTTATTCCAACGTTAGCGCTTCCACAATTTTGAACCATATCCAGCTTAGAAACAGTTTCAGTCAATAGACAGAAAGAGAAGTAGACTCACTCTGAGCTGATTTGCGTCAATGCATTTATCAGAATATCAAGAATCAACGGCTCAGAGGTTCCAATATCAAGCCTGTCAAAACCATATTATTCACGTTAAAGAAGAAAATCTGCAGAATCAACAAAAGTTTGCCAATCTAAAGTCACAGGACTAAAACTTTTTAGGATAATAAGAGTCATCACCATATGCGAGCAACGTTGTCTTGGACCTCAAGATCCCCGATGTTATAAAATGTGGTGGGTTCTACATTAGCTCCAAGGATAGCATCATAGTTTGGCCTCTTATCCAGTGGTGCTTGTGATAACTGCATCATAAGGGCAAAAGAGAAATCAGCTTCATGCTTATATTGTGTGATCTGAGTAAATAAATGCGTGTACTTCCTCAATAAGAGACATACTTGCATATTCATGGAGTTGTATCCACCAAGTCGTCCAAGGATATGCCAGGAACGGATTGTCTGCAAAATTATAGTCATCAATACAAAAGCAACACAAGTGATTTGCTCAGGCTTTCCCAATATTCTCAGAATAGTAATGCTAAGATGTTAGTTTGAGGGGCTCACATCAGTGATCAAGGCAATGTCTTTATCCAGTGGTGCATTGTAAAACTCCATCCACATGTATGAGTTGGAATACTCAAATCTTACAAAACAACAAAAACCAAGAGAGTTAATAACAGACATCAATATAACACAAAATACAACAAAAAAGAAGATCAGGGCAATGATATTAATCAAATGGGCGAGCAAAATCAAGCAAGAGAATCACAATATAAGCAGTTTTAACTTCAAAGCAACGAAATGAATAAATTCTGAGGCCACTCACTTGTTAAATGACACCTGCATCGAAGTTGCAGAACCAGTCTTAGTGTGAATAATTTTGTTCCTCTTCTTCCTCAATCTCTCTTCCATCTACAAAAAGAGTTCACTGATGATACTAAACCCATTTCAAAATCAACCCAAAATCAATGGCTAGTCTAAGTTTAAGCTCACCAAGAGCTTCTCAATTAGTAAGATCCATAAATCAAAGATCAAAACTTTTTTACCTTTTTTTGAGCTTTATCTGGATTATCTAAACAATCTCCGAGAATATCAGCGAATTCAGGGTCTTTATCGTAATTTATATCTTCTTTCTTCGCTCCGTAAACGCCTCTCTTCTTCGTCGTGAGGCGTTTATCCTCCTCTCCTTCTTCTTCATCATCTTCAGATTCTATCACATCTTCTTCCATTTCTCGATCTATACCATTTACTCGTAACTTCCCACTCTTCCTAGACCAATTCGCACGTATCTCCTGGACCTTCGGTGCCGGAATCGTGCCGGTGACACTAAACGGCGCCAAATTGTGTGGGCAAAGATTCGAGTAGTTGTTGTTATTCGCCATGGAAGGCTGAAGAAGGTGAAGAGAGCATTGAAATCTTAGCATTCTTTAATCTTCTTCTTCTACACTTCGCCTCTGAGTTCTGCAAGTAGCTTTTGAGAGCTAAGACGGGTTTTTGGAGAAGATGAAGCGAAGGGGTTTATCGTAGTTTACAGTGAACGCGAGTGTTAAGCTGATGTGGCAAAATCAGATGACTCTCTCTCTCTATGGATATATTAATACAAAGCCCACTGGGCCTAAAATTGATCCATTGGACAGTTTCAGAACGAAAGCTTGCAAATTAGGGTTAATCTAGGGTTTGATGTTTTTTTTTTCCTTACTCTCTCTCTCTGTTGTTCACTGTCCATCTCCGTTCTTGTCACGGCGCGAAAGGTAGGTACTACTGAGATTGATTGATTTTCTCGTGTTGATTTTGTGCTGTTTGTAATAAGAAATGCTGAGACATATTTGATTTATGTATATGAAATGTGTTGGGAGTGATTTAGCTTTGGCTTTACACGAATTTGCAGGGGTTAACTGAAGTGAGAGTGACAGAGTATAATAGAGAAAGATGGTAAAGGACGAAAGGAGGAAGTGGTTACTAGGGAGTACATTATCAATCTCCACAGGCGTCTCCATAGCTGGTAAAACACACAAAAAAAAAACTCAAATCATTCACAATCTTAGTTCTTTTATGTGAAGTTTGATTTTTGTGTGTGTAGCATGAGCTGTATTTATCCTAGTTTTCTTTACTCAGATTGAATTGCTGCTTAGGTACTGTGATTTAAGCGTGTCTTTATTGAATTGCTGATTTGGAGTAGCTCAGTTCCATTGCATCATTGGACTTCTAAAACTAGTTATATGGTCAATTCAATTATGTAGAAGTCTATGTATGCATAATGTATAAGTTGATTGGCTTTGTAATAATGATGAATACATATCTACTTGTTTCCATGATTCACCCATTCATCTCTGTCTCTTTGGTTAATTACTAAAAGCAATGAATGATAGGGTTACTAGCTTCTTCTGATTAGTACTTACAAGTTACAAATGCTGTTTCTTTGGTAATATGAACAGCACTTTCAAGAAGAAGGCACCCAATGCCATAAAAGAGATCAGGAAGTTCTCAGAGAAAGCCATGGGAACAAAAGATGTAAGAGTTGATGTGAAACTCAACAAGCAGATATGGAGCAAAGGAATCAGAGGTCCCCCGAGGAGAATCAGAGTGCGTGTTGCCCGCAAGAGGAACGATGATGAAGATGCAAAGGAAGAGTTTTTCTCACTCGTCACTGTGGCTGAGATCCCAGCTGAAGGTTTGTCTGGTTTGGGAACCAAAGTCATCGAGGAAGACGAGTAAAAAACTTATCTTACTAGTTACTACAATATAGCTTCTTTGTTTCATCATCCCGTTACAATTTATATGAAAAGACAAAGACAACACTTCATCATTCAAACTATATAGTCACTTTCTTTGGCTTACCTGTTTATTGATTTATATGATTTATTCTATGAACATTGAACTTGAACTTTTAACTTTTAACTGAGATTACCTCAAAGTGTTTACGAACTTCACAGTTGGTAAAACTATAAAAGCGATGTAACAATTTACCAGTATTGTAAGTAAAAAATACTGATTTGACTGAGGCAATTCGGTAAAACGGCAATTGATTTACTCTATAAACTCTTTTAGTATTTTGTTTAACGGGCTTCGAACCTAGGAATAATAATGTTGTTTTACGGGCTTTCTGAATGATAATACTTAGGCCCATCAAATAATTCAGGAATGGGCCTTCGTAAAGATCGTCTTCCTCGGTTAAATATATCACTCAAGAGAAAACCCTAATCGCCGCCCACCTTAAAGCCGGAGAGAGAGAGACAGAGCTCCAGTTCCGTCGTCAGAAGAATCATGGGTAAGAAAGACTTACTCTTGAACTGTTTTTGTATTCCATTTTATGTGCGATTGCTGTTTAATTGATGATTTGTGTTTGATAATGGATGATTGATTAGGTAAGGTACACGGGTCGTTGGCTCGTGCCGGTAAGGTGAGAGGTCAGACCCCGAAAGTGGCTAAACAGGATAAGAAGAAGAAGCCACGTGGTCGTGCCCACAAAAGGATGCAACATAATCGCCGTTTCGTCACCGCCGGTAATATTATTATTCCGTTTTCATTTCTTATAATCTCTACTCTGGGTTGTTAAGTTAGTTAGTTAGTTGATCTTGTTTCCCTCTCTTTTTAATCGTGATTGATTAATCCAAGTTACACTTGTGTATTATTCAGTGTTCTTATGGTTTTGACTTTTGAGAATTGAATTAGCTCTTTGTGATATGCTTAGTGATTCTTGAAACATTTCCATTAAGAGTATCAATCTGTAATGTGTGTAGGTTTTATTTACGTTTTTAGAGATTCTTTCTTAACGAGAGATTTTGGAATTTGATTTCCTCTTTTTTTTATTATCTTATGCAGTTGTTGGATTTGGCAAAAAGAGAGGACCCAACTCGTCTGAGAAGTAGATGAAGATGAACGATCACTGGATGAAGCTTGAGAAGTTTTGCATTTTTCTTTTGTTTTGATGTCTCGTTTAATGTGTTACATGTTTTTCTGGTGATGGATCATTCGTTACTACGAGTTCTGCAATATCTATAGACAATGTAATTTTCTCATTTCATATCTCAATCAAATCGACTTTTGATCTTGTTTTTTTCAACTGATGTTCATTACATTTGCAACTCTATAATCACTCCCGAGCTAAGTACATATTCCTCAACTGATAGTTTGGACTTAGAATGTACTGCAGAGTGCTTATGTTTCAATTAATTTGCGCTTTTTAACGATCTGTAAGATTGTAAGTTTGTAACAAAGCATAATATGAAAAAGATTCACTACATTGTAAAAATCTGTACAAATCAAAGTTTATGGAATGAAAAAAAAAAGGATACAAGGCTAAAAAAATTCTTTTAGCATTTGATGGTACAATGAAAAAGGTTAGAAACAAGAAACACTATAACACTGTACACAAAAGACCCCCATCATGGTTTTTTTTTTTTTTTACCTCCACACCTTAATGGCTCCATCTCTGCTGCTTGATATCAAAAGTCTCTGGTTCAGTTTTACAGATGCCAGAGACTGAACTGAGTCACGGTGACAACCCGCTGTGTCTGTCGCAGCAGCCGCAAGTACCGCCTTTGCCGTCAGTTTGGTTGCCAGAGGCCGCCTCTTTGTCTCCTGCAAGAAGAAAAACAAACATAAGCTCATCATAAAAGATCGTTAAAGGCTAATCTATACAACTGCAAGATATCTTTATGCTAAGATCAAAAATATATCTGATCAACAGACCTGAACAAATTGCACGCCGGAGTTGGTTTTAAGTTCGTAGAAATCATCATTTCCGACTCCTTTCAAATTCGGACCGCATATACTATAACTTCTCTCAGGGCTGTGTTGGTCCAAACACACAGAAAACAAGAACTGCGTCAGTTTTTGTTTTTTATTCACAAGAAGTGTGACAAAACGTTTGATTGTAATAATCACAAGTTAATAAAGTTTTAAATTTAAGACCTGGAGTAATCCCAACACCGAATCTTCAAGTCAGTACCACCTGTTAATAAGTCGCCGCCAGGTAAAGGAAGCAAACTGCGGATTCCAGGAAGACGAGGAGGAGGCTCGTTCAACTCTTCGATTCTGTACTTGGAACTCATGTTCTGGCGAAGATTCGGCTTGGAATTTACCTTATTGCTTGGTAACTTCCATTGAAACTCGGAAACATCCGTCTCGTTTTCATAGTTGGCTACTCTCAATACCTACAGAAATCCAACAGAATCAGCTTAATTACAAGTTTAAATCGGTTTTCAGCTCAAAGATATGGTCTCCTCTATCAAAACAGAGTTACTTTCATGGACTAATTCAAAGCTGCGCCTCCAGTCACTATTAAACTATCTACATCCGTGTTCAAACTTGCGAACCCAACAGAAAACTGGAGGCCAAAGTCAAGGTCAAATATAAAGGTAGAACAACATTACCTGGTGACAACTACCTGCCTCTGCATTCCAGAGTGAAGCTTCATTGCAACCGGCAGCAATATAAATGAAAGGTCTCATAGTGGTGGACACTGAGACGCTTGGAGGAAGAAAGCAGAGGCACATCTTCTCTATGGGGCATACAAGAGGGTATTGCCATGAATTTACGGGAACACGAAATCTCAAATCCCAAAGAGTAAGCACTCCCCTTGAAGAACCAGAGACAAACCAATTCCCACAAGGGCTTGTAACCAAAGAAGACACATATCCTTCTTCAGGGTTTGCTTTCAGTGTCCATGCATCTAAATCTGATCTTGTATCCCAAAGGTGGATTCCGCAGTTTTGAGTACTATACATTACCATCGGACCAGAAAGGCTATCAGCGGTATAATTCAAGAGAGAAACTAGAGCGCCTTCTTTAACATCCTTCTTTTTAATATCAACAATTCCTGAATACTTTTCCACTACGTTCCCCAAGCCTCTGGAGATATGGTCAATTGAAAACATATGTATCACACCATCAGAGGCTCCAACGACAACTTGTGTTGAATTCCGAAGCATTGTTGTGCACATCCCTCTGCTTCCCTCGAGATGATATGTTAGCCTTGACCTAAAAGAGATGTCCTTTTCCAGTTTTCTAGAGTCCCACACCTTCACTGTGGAATCATCTGATGCACTAACAAAAAAGCTATGATCGCTTGAAGTGGCAATGTCGTTGACCGCAGAGCGATGCTCCTGTAGATGAGCAACTAATACTCCACGAGGCTTCCACCCTGAATCCGGAACCGATGTCCTTGACAGAGATGGTTCTCCAACAAGATCCGCTGGAGAGGAAGCATCTTCTGAAGTTACAGAAGCGCTTTTTGAGGAGCTTGACAGACCGAGATCTTGAAATTTACTGATAGCTGATGAGATTTGATCATTTTCTCTGCAATCTGGCTCATGTACCACTCTGTAAAATTGTTTAGGATTGGTCCCGACATGGAATGACCCAGAAATCAGCTTAGGCACTGGGACCGAACTAGCCAAGTTAAAGGACTTACTCATGGAATCCATCCATGGCACTGACAATGAACCCATTCCCAGAGAGTTCATTTGCAATGAAGATTCAGAAGCCACAGGAGGATTTGTAGCTGCTCTTTTGTCCATGCTAAACGAATAGAGAGGTATGTTCTCTGGTTCAATAAAGCTATTCATACCAGATACATATGGTGCCATAAACCCAGAGAACTGTAACTTCTCTTGATACAAGGGATCACGTGACTCAACATTGTTGGAAATATTGGGTCTAGAATTTCTCGGGATTCTCAATTTCACATCCTTTTCTGCATACTTTCCTTGAACTTCTTGTTGCTTCGATGCACTTCTAATATGTTTTTGTCCTTCCACATTTTGCTTATGTTCGGCCCCACATTCTATTGAATTCAACTCCCCAGTATCTTTGTCAAACAAATCAACAGTTTCCCAATCTTTGGATTGAGGTGAAGAACTGTACCATATCTTTCTCTGTCTCGCCACGATTTCTGGTTTTCTAGCTTTTTCTAAGATACTGTAAACCACCTCCCTTGTGACTTGGGGCTTCAAACATGAGAGTAGACCTTCCTCAGAAGCAATTGACGCAGGCAGTCTACTGAGAAAGGGGCGTATTACTGGGGCAATAAAAGCAAAAGAGTCGACTGCACCTATACATTCACTACTTGCGGCAATGAAAGTGACAACTGCCCTCCTTACCCATTGAGATGGATAGCGCAGCAAAGGATAAACACACTCTATCATTTGAAGGAGAGCTCTCTTCCGCAGGAAATTACTCTTACATAATGTGGATAAGCACTCCAATGCATTGACAATAACAGCCTCTGTCTGATCACTCAAAGCTTGATCGATATAGGGCAATAGATACTCCTCCACACTTCTCTGACCGACAAAAAAGCATACATAAACAATTTTCTCAAAGAATACAGATCTTAGCTGTTCATCTCTGTCATTTAGAAAGGCAGGGAGGATCGGTAGTAGAAAGTCATTACTCTGCCTCTGACCAAAGAAAAAGCAAAGTTCCCCTATGTCCTGAAGGAGTGCTCTTCTAACATTTGGAGTTTGTTTTGGACCCATAACAAGCTCTTGAACAACTTCAGCTATAGTTTTTCTAAGCTGTGCAAGCTGTGCATTTCCATTTGCCTTTTGCAAGTGACTAGGGGTCTCACTAGGAGGTGAAGCAGGGATCTGCTGGGAATTCAATTCATTAAGAACCCCTACATCACTCAACTGGAAAGAATGCATCAGGAATCCATAAGCAGTAAGAGCAAGTTTTGCAATATTGCTAGCATAGCATATCCTCACACTCTCTTCTGTATCTTCAGGTAGCATGGAGAGCATAGGAAATATATACTCTTGGAAAATCTTCGCATCACTAGGAGGAAAATCTCGGACAAGCGGCAGAATGTCACACAAAGTTTCCATGGCAGCACACCGCACAATTGCTGTTGGATCAGAAAGCAAGGCAACGACGTATGGAAGTACACGCTGTAAGCGATCATCATCATCAATATACAAAGAGCAAGACCTCAATAGAAGTATAGCTTCCCTCCTCAAATGAGGCAACTTGATATTGCGGATACAAGAACAGAGCATAGATGCAATAAGAACCATTCCCTCACATTTCATGTTACCCTCTACAGGTAGAAAAGGCGTGCCATAAGNTATCCTCACACTCTCTTCTGTATCTTCAGGAAGCATGGAGAGCATAGGAAATATATACTCTGGGAAAATCTTCGCATCACTAGGAGGAAAATCTCGGACAAGCGGCAGAATGTCACACAAAGTTTCCATGGCAGCACACCGCACAATTGCTGTTGGATCAGACAGCAAGGCAACGACGTATGGAAGAACACGCTGTAAACGATCATCATCATCAATATATAAAGAGCAAGACCTCAATAGAAGTATAGCTTCCCTTCTCAGATGAGGCAACTTGATATTGCGGATACAAGAACAGAGCATAGATGCAATAAGAACCATTCCCTCACATTTCATGTTACCCTCTACAGGTAGAAAAGGCGTGCCATAAGTGTCAGAACGGCTATCATAGAGAGACATTAGTGTACCCAAATCTTCCATTGTTATCTTTTTCAAGAAAGGATGGCGATTTTTCTTGACTGCATCAGAAATAGAGTGAGGGATCTCATCCTTTGAATTAACAGTATTACTGCTCAAGTCCTTCGATGCGTTCAGTTTGTGATTTGCAAAAGTTTCCTGCACCTTGCTTGCGTTCACTGAATTTGAAGGTACAGGAGGACCAACGTCATCCTCATCACCTGGCTTATTTTCCATCATCTTTTTAAGTATTTCTTGAAATATCCCCTGGCAAGTCGCTACCTAGACGTAATGAAGCAAAAAAAAGATATAAATCAAGTTGATGCGGAATGTAGGACGAGTATACAGAAAATTGCTATGGTTACCCTCATATCTGAAGGAAGTGGATTCCAACAACAATATAAAGTGTGCAGAAATGGTGAGAAGTAGTTTGGGAAAACAACTCCCACATAATTTTTCAGGTAGTCTTCAGCAGATAGGCGTGCTTCAGGTTCTAACTGAATCATATGAAGAATCATCTTGCGAATTCCCGGATCAGGAATCTGAATCCAACAAAAATAGAAAGACCAACAAAGATGAGTGAAAAAAAGTTTAAAACAATCAGCCATCAATAATCCAAATCAGAAGTCAGAACCACAGAAGTCACAAGTCCCATGTACCATTCAGATTGGATGAGATTGATACCTATAAAGAGAAAATGATATAGAAAGATGCGATAAGAAATACCTTTTCAAGATGTTGGCTAGGATCGTGTTGCCCTCTACGGTAAGCGAGAAGCTGAGCCAGTTCAAATAGTGGTTGACCCTCAAGAAAAAGTTCTGCTATCACACACCTGAAGCAATAATATGAATCTATTACAATATGCTATCAACTCTAATACTTAATGAGTTAAGGTAAGAAAACGTTTTTTCCATTTTGAAAAAGTATGTATGCTTGAACCATTAGGAGCATTGAACAGATAGAGTGATACAAAAACAGAACGCATATGAGCTCACCCCACAGCAAATATATCCATGGACGGTTTTAATGGAGCATCTTGTGCTACTTGTGCCTCACCTCCATGCTCATAGAATCTCTGTAATTAAGCAACAATCTGTTCAAACATGGAAAAACAAGAAAAGAAAAAAATACAGAAACATGACCAACAAGAACGGGTGCTTTTTTCTTGATGGTTCATTGCCACCAATTCTTAGTAGTGATAAGGAAAGAAACTAACTGTGGCGCACCACAAACAAAATGATAATATCCTTAGCAGAGGGTGCAATAGAACAAATTGACAGATCTACATCGATCATATTAAATGAATAAATTCTGATTAGTATTCAAAAATACCTCTGGAGCCAGATAACAAAGTCTTTGTCCCCTTGTGTCAAAGAAGAAGGAGAAGTCTGATGGATCATCATAAGGAATGTATGTGGGTTTAAATGATGCAAAATCAGCAAGGTAAAGCCAGTTCCAGGAAGTGAGCAATACGTTCTCGCACTTGATATCACCTAAAAAATTTGCATATTCACACACATCAAATCCAATGAACCATCATGATAATCATATACCCTCGAACTACCAAATCTTACCATGACATATATCCTTCTCATGACATTGCTTCACAGCAAGAAGCAACTGCAGAAAGAACAAACCAAAATTCAGAAAAACAGTATACCTCAAATAAAAACTTAACGCCTCAAACAGAACGGTAGCAAGACCAAAGAAAACAACCTGAAACGCCAACCATTTCTTCTCCACAAGGTTGAGAAAAGGCCGCGTACTCAACCGATCATGCAGGTTACTGTAAAAGTATTGCCTCACTAGATAAGCTGCTTTATCAGTCTCTTGCCAAAACTGCAATCAAACCACCAACTAACTCAGTTCAAGACAACACACATGAACAGAGAAACCAGAGTCTTCAATAAGCTATGAAAAAATCGTTCCTTTCTCGTCGCAGCAAGATTAAAAACACAAACCCAATACAGAGAAATCGAATCAAAAACCTGAAAAGGCCAAACGTGAGGATGCTCTAGAGACAAAAACACATCCTTGATCTTAACGAGACGTCTCTCATACTCCCTGAGATCGATCGAGTCACCACGCTTGAAGTAAACCTTAACAACAACCAATCCTTCGTCGTGCTTACATTGGATCGACTTTAAGAATCTTCCTCGACATAGAACCTCTTTCAAGACCAGATTGTACGAAGACGGCAAGTCGTGGAGGTAGTACTCCGTCGCCGAGACTTGTGTCGTCCGTGCGATTTTGTTTCCCATCCGAAGACTTAAATTAAAATTAAAATCGTTTCTCGTTCGATTGAGGTTAAAAACACTCAGCTGAATTCGAACATGGAATCTGATTACTCCGGCGACGGAGGAAGGAGAGAGGACTTTGCTCTTTGAGTTTTTAAAGTTTTGTGATAAGTTTTTTTCCCCAATTCGACACGTTTCCAATTTATTTTTTCTTAATTAGTTTAGTTTCCAACATTACATAATATTCAGTACATGTATAAATATACTCCCTATCTATCATAATATATAGTATGATTTTTTTAGATTTTCACCAAGATTAAAAAATATAATTAATGTTGTATTATTATTAACTACTTTTGTTTTATATTTCTTTTAATACTTATTTACTTATATTTTTCTCACATTTGTCATTCAAATGCATGCATATATTTAATTTTTTTTATTATAAAAGTAAAAACATTAATTAGTTGTTTGATTTTAAGAATAAAAATGCATTAAATACACTAAAATATAATCCTTTGTGATATCAATATAAAATCTTAGAACATCAACATTTATGATAAAGAGGGAGTAGATAATTTTTTTAAGATTTTCACCAAAACTAAAAAAAATAATAAATGTTGTATTATTGTTAAATACTTTTATTTTATATTCTTTTTAATACTCATTTTTTCAAATTTCTCTCACACTTGTCATTCAATTGAATATATATATTTAATTATTCATTATAAAAATAAAAACATTAATTACTAATTTGATTTTAAGAATAAAAATACATTAAATACACTAAAGAAATCATCATTTGTGATACAAGCAAAAATTCTAGAACATTATCATTTATGATAAGGGAGTATTAAATTTAGAAATTTCTTAGATTTGCACTTTTTGTATTTATTTCGAAAATGGTTAATTTTTCAATTATTACCAAATGAAAGCAAAATTTTATTTAGTGATTTCTAAATAAAAATCTTTAATTAATCACTAAAATAAAATCTTATTTTCCAATTTTTATTTATTTCAAACAAAAACAGAATGGGAACTTTATTAGAAAATATTCAGTTAGTTCCAAATGAGCTTTTTATTTATTTAATTAAAAAATATATATCTATAACCAAATTAAGTAAATTTAACTAGCATGAAACTTTAAATTTTCCAAAGTTTTCAATATAATGGAGAAAGAGAAAAACAAACCAAATCAAATCTAATTTTCTACTTTCAAAAGTTTGATCAAAAATACAAATGAAATAGTATGATCTCTTCCGTGTAGATGATCAAAAGAATCACATGTTATTGAGTTGCACGACTAATCAAACTGAAACAGCTAGACAACGCAAAACCTTATATGAGTTGGGGAGTGTATGAACACCATGCAACCACTTAATCTTCCCACAAATCTCATTTTGAAGTCTTTCAAACGCAACTATCCCGCACTACAATTTTCTTGTTAGGACAGCGTCTCGATCTCGATGGCTAGCACACACATTTCCCACATAAATGCGATTTTCCCACCACAGTTAATTATTTCTATCAGACGATGTGATCTACTATAATTGTACTTCATCAGTTTATCCAAACCTTGAACATATCTCCATTTTTCACCAACTAAGTCATACCACATGAAAAACCCCGAGCCAGATCGACAGTACATTACATTGTCTATCACCCACCACCATTGACACCAAACAATTCTCCTCATATCCATGATATTCCACGTACCTTCCTTTGTTGCCTCAGCGTCATGATTCGGTATTAGTCGCCAAGTTTTTGTCTTTGTGTCGAATACCTCCGACCAATCTGTGGACTTGTCGGATCCGTGACATCCTCCCATTACGTATATTTTGTCACCTAGGACACATGCCACCGCGTTACTTCTAGCAAGTAGCAACCATCATGTTAGGTGCGTCACGCCACGTGTGCCTCCGACAATCAAATATCCTAACCGGAGAAGAGGGCGCGACAGTTCCACCGATTGCATAGATGTCCGAACCAATCGCTACAGTGGACTTTGATGCCGGAAGAGAATCACAACTAGATGAAATCGGAACCATGAAATTTCCACTTGACTTGGTTGGTGTCCGGTTTGGCTTAATCCAAAGACTAAACCAGCGAGGACATGGACGTTTAGGTAAGCATAAGCAAATTGTAGAGACATATATCATTGGTTTCAGATCGGCCGGCGTAGAGTTCTGTTGAAGAGAGGAGAGAGTGAAAGGTTTTGGAGACGAGTGAGACTGAAGGGTAATGCGATTTAGAGATACGTGCGAAGCACTCTACAATGAGTTCATATGGAAGTGACGTGTTAGAATATATCCACATCTGAACAAACATAATTCCTTAGACAATATATATAGTATGTGGCAACCCTCTCTTGAGCTAGTTTTTGGGAGTGAGTTAGGCCCATTACTAATATGGTATCAGAGTCAACGCCTATTGTTCTTGATAGTATGGACTACCACCCGCAGGGCCGGATCTAGGTTGGTTGAGAGGGGTGCAGTTGCACCAAATGAAATATAAAAAATGTTTGATTTTCTATTAAACTTGGTAACTATAGTGGTCTAGTGGTAATAGGTGCACCACTAAGATCAAGAGGTAAACAGTTCAAATCCCATCTATAACAAGTTTTTGTTCTTTTTGCACCCCATCAAAATTTTGGCTCGATCCGCTACTGACCACATGTGGATGTCCAGTCCCACAAACTTCATGCTACAGATGTCCAATCCTTAGAGTGAGGGATGTGTGTTTGAATATATCCCACATCGGAAGAAACATAATTCTTTGGGCAATATATATAGTATGTGGTCACCCTCCTCTCTTGACCTAGTTTTTGGGAGTGAATTAGGCCATTACTAATATGACGAAAACGATGACGACTCATCACATTACGGAGGAGTCTTCTTTTTATGCGATGGTTTAACTTCGCCTCCGGCTACGGAGATCATCATCGTTGGCAGATATTGTAGGTCGTAGCCGTGGATCCAAATGATGATGATTACGGTTATATAAAATATGATTAGCAAGTAAAGACATTTTGGCCTTCTCTTAGTAGCACAAGGAATATTGCTAGCAAAACCAAAGCTTCTCCCAAAAATAAATCATAAATCATCATCAATTGGTTTTTTATTTTTCATGGTCTATGAATTATATATATATATATAAATATATATATAAATCAAATGTGAATAGAGCTTAATCTTATAAAAACTTGTAATCAGGAGCGTACTAGAAAGTCCGAGATTGGTCGGCCTGAATAAATATTTTATGAGCTAGGCGGTAACAGCTAGTAACAACCATTCTCTAATGTACATATCAAAACAAACAAATCATTAGTATCCAATTTTTTCTAATCATACATACAATTTAGTAAATGTTCATAGCCAAAAAAAATAACGGTTTAGAACTTGACAGAATACAAGATTATCTTGTTTATGAGATGGCTTTTTTATCTTTAACGCTACGAGGTTGAATTCTATTTAAAAATAATTAAATCAACATATGTTTTTTGAGATATGTAAGAGATTAACTGAACAAATTAAATCACATTATCAAAATTACACAGCAGGCTAACTAAATTGTGTTTTTGAGTAACATAATTATCCCGAATTCTGTATTATGTGATATTGCATGAGTTAGCTTAAGTAGCTTCATAATTAGTACTATTTCAAAGACTGTATATCAATAACACATTGATATTTAAGAATAAAAAGAGAACACCAGATTGGACATGGCGAAGCATTTGGTGTTGGTGTTGGTGGGCGTGGATTTGTTCGTGGGCGTGGGAGGGGAACAGGAAGAGATGGTGACAACTCAGAAATTTGCATCTATTATTAATTTGGGAAAAAACTGGATCGACCCAAATAAATGGTTTACTTACTAAACTAACTAATGTTAATTTATGAAATTAAAATTTCAATAATATTTTCATTAATTAATTTTATATATTTTAATAGTTCAAAAACAAAATATGAAAGATCAGCTCAATGTTGTCAACCAATATTTACTGATGAAATTAAATTTTCAATAATATTTTGTCAACTATTTTCATTAATTATTTTTATATATTTTAATAGTTCAAAAACAAAATATGAAATATCAGCTAGTAACAACCATTCTCTAATACATATAGAAACAAGTAAACAACACAAGTATCAAAAAAAATCTAATCATGCATACAATTTAGCAAATGTTTCTAGCCAAAAGAAATAACGGTTTAGAACTTGACAGAATATGAAACTATCTTATTTTTGAGATGACTTTTTTTCTTCTTTGACGTCTACAGGATTGAACTCTATTTAGAAATAAATTAACATATTTTTATTGAGATAAGGAAGAGATCAACTGTAAAAATGATGAACAAAATTACACAGCAGGCTAACTAAATTGTGTTTTTGAATTATGTGATACTGAAGGAGTTAGCGCTTCATAACTAGTACTATTTTAAAGACAGTAAATCATAAACACATTAATATGTAAGAATAAAAAGTGAAAAATTTAAAACAAAGTAGAACAATGAAAATGTCAAAGCAGCCATCATACTTAAAGACACAATCTTGCATGTCAATCTAGTTTCAAATCTCACCAGGGCAGATGAGAACAGTTTAGGCGAGGTTACTGAAAATCTCTTCAGTTGATCAAGGTGAAAACAAAATGCTACTCAGGTACTTATACCTACATTATTCAAACAACATAGAGACTATTGTACAAACAAAATTAATGCTTAGAAATGGGCACACTCTATCTATTATTCTCAAACCAATATAAAATGCAAATTGGAACAGCCATTTAAGATGCTAGACACTTAGACGGTATATCACCAACAGAAAACATAGTACAAATTTTTAAAAGCAAAATGATGACTCTACAAGTGATCATTAAGAGTCATCAAACCGAAAGGGCTATACAACGCAAGAAGTTATATGACTTGGGGACCGTAAGCACAACATTAACCCACTCAATCTTCCCCCAAACCGCACCTCCAAAGCCTTTTTCGAGCGCAACCATCGCACACCAAATATTCTTGTTGTGACTACGACCAGGCCGCTGAAACCTATCCCAAAGGATAACGAGCTTCCCACCACAATTAACTAATTCAACCATACAATTACGGAAATCAGTACTAGCAGTACGGTGCTTTTTCAATGATTCCAAACCTTTCACATCTCTCCACTCTCTAGCCTCAAAATCATACCACTTGTATCTAGCGCAAGAGTAACAATACATCACATTGTCAATCACACACCAAGATTTCGACCAGAGTAGGCTCAACTGCTCCTCAGCAACACTCCACTTACCTTCCTTCACATCATAAATCCAATCCTCAACCCCAGCCTCAGTCTTTACGTAAATCTTTCCTTCCACTACATCGATCTTTCGAGCTACATTATCTCCAAGCCTCACCTTAATGTCAGGATTCTCCGGTAAGGTCCTCCAAGTCTTAGTCTTTATGTCATACATCTCGAACCAGTTTATGTCCCCACAAGAAGGGTCACATCCTCCCATTACATAAATCTTATCATCAAGGACACATGAGGACGCGTGTTTCCTCTTCATCTTCATGTTAGGGCGGACATGTACCCGCGTGCGGCTCCGAGAGTCGAATACCCATATAGCTGAAGATGGACCAAAGTTCTCGGCCATGTATTCACCATAGATCTTCCAACCGATGGATAGGGTTAGGGTTGAGTTTGAATGCGGAAGATAAATATAAGAAGGAACGAAGCGATTCACAGTTCTCCCACCATAGAAAATTTCGTTTCGATTAGGTTTGATGGCACTGAGACGGAACCAGCGTGGGGTTGGCTCCTCGGATGGTACGGTGGAAAACCGTAGATAGATATAGAGGCCCCAGATCTCGGTGGTTCCGAGTTGAGATCGCGCAGCGTAGAGATCTTCAGAAGAGATGAGAGAACGAAATGTTTTGGAGACGAGGGAGAGTGAAGGGTAATGGGATATAGAGATACGTGCCAAGCAGTTAACGATGAGTTCGTTTGGAAGTGAAGACAACGTCATCGACTGACATGGTGCAAGATGTAGCGGTGGTGGAAGCTTCTTCGTCTTTTTATGCGGCGGCTCAGCTTCTTCTTCGGGGATCATCGTTCTACGGTGGAGAGAAAAAATCATGAGAATGGGTTAAGATATATAGAAGAAATGATTTAGGTCAACAGATTCAGCAAGCCAATCTTGTTAATGCTGTCAAAAGAACACCAAAGTATCAACACGTTTCCAATGGAAGAAAATATATTTTACTTAATGAGTAGTAGATAATATTCATGAAATATATGTAATTAGCAAAAAAGGATTTTCTATTTAAAGAAAAAAAAACTTTTGGTCAAAGAATTTATTAAAAGGGTGGAAACTGAATTAAAAACTTTTGGTCTGTTTGAAAAAAAGAGATTGTTGTAAAAAAAAAAATATAGAAATTGAATTAAATCAAAAGAAACAACTTCCGTAAGATTGGTCAGAGGAAAAGTTTGCCTTTCTTTTTTCCGTGATTGATCTCCATCCTCTGTTGTGATTACGTACATATACATTCACAAAGATCTCGGCGGGTGGATCTGAATCTGGTTGACAAAATCATTACACTTGGAAGAGCCTTTGGCATAATAAGAACCATGTTGCGCTATGCTACATCAACATCTTCCAACAAATGAACCAGCAATGATATTGATAATCAAAAATTAAAATTCTTCTAATGCTTTTTATGATTATCATTGACTTTGTATCATATTTTTTTATGATTATCTTTGTAAACTATATACTTCTAACTTCTAAGTAATAAAAAAGATGTAAAAAAAGAAAAAAGAGAAAAAAAAAAAAAAAAAAGGCCTTATAGGAGGATCTGAATGGTCAACTCAAGAGATCTCTAAGCTTTAAGTGATTTAAAATTACCATAGTAAAATGAAAGTTTGTCTTAAAGAAAAAAACAGCATCTTCAACGCAAAATAAAGCAAGACTATACCATCTCTCCAAGAGACTAAAGAGTCATCAGACCGAAACACTTACACAAGGCTCGAATATATATGAGTTGTGAGGAACTGTAATCATAGCATCAACCAACTCAACCTTACTCCAAACCTCACTTCCAACCATTGCATCTTCTTTCTAATGAAATCTCGACAACATAACATTGGGACTGGGATTCCGCATAACTAAAAGCTTTTCACCAATCTAGAACATATAAAAGAAATTATATGTATAAAACGTTGGTTTTTAGTCGATTTTTTTATTTATTTCAAATTATATTGCTCGGACCTATCATCAAATCAATTTCTCAAACACTGTCAAAAACTGAGAAATTGTTCTACTTTTTTCCATGAACTGCTTTTAAATTCTGGCTCTGTTTCCTCTCTATTTTAACAGATTTTTAGTCTAAAGAGTTGGTTCAATTGGTTTCTCGTATCTCTTGTAGTTATCATAAGTTTATCCGCGTGTTTTCATGTAAAATCAAACAAATATCCAACTTTGATATTGTTGTATAAATGATTCACGTAATATAAACGTTCTATAGATCCTCAAATCCTTCTCATGAAAGACCATAACATAGCAATATAGACTCTTGCGTTAAAGAACAAAGAATAGCATTTTCAAAGCAAAATAAAACAGCAACTCTACTTAGATTTCACAAAGGCTGTTCAAATGTACCATCCTTTGTGTATCATCAAATTGATATAGCTACACAACTCAAGAAGCTATACGACTTGGAGACCGTAAGCACAGGATTGGCCCACTCTATCTTACCCCAAATCTCACTCTTCTATTCAAATTGATATAGCTACACAACTCAAGAAGTTATACGACTTGGAGACCCTAAGCACGGCATTGGCCCACTCTATCTTACCCCAAATCTCACCTCCATGGCGCTTTTCTAACGCGATTTTTGCGCACCAAATTCTTTTTTTTCTGCTTTCTGTTGTATTCCTGAAATAGGGGCACCCACACAACTAAAAGTTTCCCACCATGATTAAGCAATGTAAGCAGACGCCCACCTCCTAAGCTAAATGTATTGTGCTTACGCAATAATTTCAAATCAGACCCCTTTACATCTTCCCACTGTCTACTCTTCGAGTCGTACCACATGCAATAACCGGAGTTTGTAAAACAATACATTACATTGTCTATGACACACCAGTCATTTATCGATATGATGCTCGGGTGCGTTTCTACAACTTCCCATTTACCTTATTTTGGATCATACGCATAGTCCTTCGTCTTAGCCATTGCGTAAATCTTTCCTTCGAGCGCATTGATTGTAAACCACGAATCGCTGCTACGTAACTCGTCGGCTCCATAGCTCGACAAGGAACTCCAAGTCTGAGTTTTTATGTCAAGTAATTCCATCCAATGCGCCATGGACTCGTCTTTCTCACAACCTCCCAATACATATCCCGTCCACAATAATCACATTCGGACTCTCCCGAGCCACCATCATATTGGGGCCATCAAGCCACGTGTTACTCCTACAATCAAAGACCGAAGCAGAACAATGGAACAAAGCAAACTGTACAAAGATATATATATATATATGCTGATTTATAGCAAGAAATTAAACTTAATTCTTATGACCATAGAAATGCAAGTACTATGAAAATTTCTACACTATTTAATATTAAAAGTAGGAAATGACTTCATGATATATATGGTGGTGGATCATGACTTACCAAAGTACCATGCATGAAGTGATATATACATTAATCGAGTGACCACACTCCCTGCTCTCCTTTAAAGCCCAGCAAGGAAGGATAGCTTGTGTTTTGAGCCACAATTCTGTAAAAGTAGGTGTGTTGAGCTCTCAACTATATATGTATATATTCAGCTTCATAATCATCAAGACGCAGCCTAAATATTGCACATATTAATTGTAACGTCCAGCTCGGCCTAAATTCTAAAAGTCGCATTTATGAATATTAATGTAGATGTTTTTTTTTCAGTATTTTTGTACACCACACACTGTATATGTTTTGTAGTAGTTGACAAACGCAAATGCCAAACACAAACGGAAGTTACTATTTCCGTTTACAGTTAAGAAAAAGGTTGCTTAAATTTGGGGTCATAAGTGATAGAAACATAGAGGGAAACAATGAAAACATAAAAACAAGATCTGAATATTATTGAATAATGAACAGACACAATTCCTGATATTTGAACTGAGATGCTTTGTTTACAAGTCCAGTGAAAGCAAAGAAGTGCTGCAAAGTGATCGTTGACCTTCGTGAGGACTGTGGACTGCTGACAAGTAGATCATTGAGACAACTGGCGCCACACTTTATAGTCGTAATGGGATGGTAGAAGAAATAGAATACAAACATGCATGAAGTCATCTTAATTCACAAAAATATTTGCTTTAATTTTAAAAGCGATAAATATATTTGAAAATATGATGAAAATATATTGGTAATATATTTGTCAACTCGTAGTATTCCATGGTTTTAATCATTCATTTTATACCATACGAAAAATGTATATTCTTATTTGCCAAAACGTTGCACCTTTCTTGGCCACACAAAAAAAAAAAAAGGTTTTGGGGTCGTTTTGCTAAAGATTACATATGTTGTGGGCTTTTTAGATATATAATTATAAATTGTGGCAGTCGGTTTATTCTATTTTTCCGGTAATTATAAATTATTTTAGTTTTTGTCCAACGGAAACGTATCCTCTCCTGTTTGCTTCTTCTTCAAATCATCCTCCGTAGGTCGCTGCTGAATGCTGATCCATGGAGTCAATTCAATGCAATCGTTTGGTAAACCCTAGTTTCTCCTTAAATCAGCGTCGTCGGAGAACAAACCGCGCTGTTCTTGATCGGAGAGATGCTCTATTACGGAGTCTAGTTTCTCTCGACGCCGTGGAGTTGCGGCGGAGCAGGACGTTCTCGGCTGTACGGACTTCTAATTTTACCGTTAGAGCGGCGGTATCGATGGGTGTTGGCGGCCGGAATTCTACTGACGCTTCGATAATGACAACGGCGATGAGCGGGGGTGGATAGGGTAGGGAAATCGAGCTCCGCGCTTGAGGAGCAGAGGCGTTTGCGTTCCATTCCGAAAGTATTCTCCGGAGACTGTATGATTATTGCTTCTAGTTCGATTTTTACGCAAATAGTTTCAGCCAATTTCATTTGTTTGATCTCTGTTGCAATTTTGTTGAATTCACTTAATTTGAGCTTGGTTAGACTTAATTCATCTTCTTGGATTCTTGAACTGGGATTCAATGGTGTTTTTGTGATCAGGTGAGGAGTAAATTTCTGGAATCAAGAGGATCAGTCGTCTCTCTTGCTTCAAGGGGTGTGGAGATTGTTTGAACTCTTGGGTTGTATTGGTCTACCTTAATGTATGACTTTATGGTTGGAAGGGATGAGAAAGTTGTCCCCTTCCGTGCTCGTCAGCTTAGAGACCTGTTGTGCAACTTGGGGCCTTCGTTTATCAAAGCTGGTCAGGTATGTTGATCACATGTTATTGTGAGGACTTTTATTGCTTTAACGGGGATTTCGACTAAACATATCTTTACATGGGGTTAGGTTTTGGCAAATAGGCCTGATATCATCCGTGATGACTACATGAACGAGCTCTGCATACTCCAAGATGATGTTCCTCCATTCCCTAACAGGTAAAAATCTTATATATTTTTCTAGTTATCATGTGCCATCGTGTGGTGAAGCTAAGTGCTGAAGGACTTTGTAGGTTGCTTTCAATATCATCGAGGAAGAGTTAGGCCAACCTCTTGAGGCCCTATTTAGCAAAATTTCTTCACAAACAATAGCGGCTGCAAGCTTGGGCCAAGTTTATCGAGCTACTCTACGTGCCACTGGAGAGGATGTTGCTATCAAGGTTCTTCTATATGGAAAAAAATTTCTTTAGCTATAGAGTTTATCTTCTTTGAAAGTTGTGATATTTCTTTCACACAGGCTTATCAAACTGAAAACTGTTTTAAAGTTTGGGATTGACATCTATGTTATCTATATACAGGTGCAGCGACCACAAATAGAGCCTATAATTTCTCTTTCTTTTCCGAACCCTCGCCTCATTCTTAAATGGCTTCAGTATACAGAAACTGGGTTGCAACGCAGAGCTAATAGTTGATGAATTTGGAGAAAAGCTTTTGGAGGAGCTTGACTATACACTGGTATCTTCTATAACTGTCATTTTGACTCTATGCGTTCTTTTGTTTTGGTGATCTGAAAATATGATTCTTTCTATAATCCGGGTTAACCGTAAGTTCTTGCCTACAGGAAGCCAGAAACATTGAAGACTTTCTGGAGAACTTCGAAGATGACCCTACTGTCAAAATTCCTCGAGTATACAAGAATCTTTGTAGTCCACGGGTTTTGGTAATGGAGTGGATCGATGGTATTCGGTGCACTGACCCACAGGTAATGAATTTTAAATAGGGGCCAACCCGGTATATTCCTTTACCTTTCAAAAAAGTCAAAATACAGTATACTCTTGAGTACTGACTTTTACTAATTGTACTCAGGCCATCAAGGATGCGGGTATCAATTTAAATGGATTCTTGACTGTTGGCGTCAGTGCTGCTCTAAGGCAGCTGTTGGAATTCGGATTGTTCCATGGAGATCCACATCCTGGAAATATCTTTGCAATGCAGGATGGGCGTATTGCTTATGTGGACTTTGGTAATGTTGCTGTACTGAGTCAGGTAATTTAAGTTTAATGGTTTCGAGGTATCTAATAACCTTAGTAACTAGCGTATGCCTCCTTCCCATAGTAATCTCACATCTGTATATAGAGACTTTGTCTTTCACAGTCTAAACAAAATCCTTTCTTTCTTTTTCTCAGCAAAACAAGCAAATTTTGGTTGATGCTGTTGTTCATGCGGTTAATGAGGACTATGGGGAGATGGCAAATGATTTCACTAGGCTCGGATTCTTGGCCAAGGAAACCGATGTTTCTCCTATCGTTCCAGCTTTAGAAGCCATCTGGCAGAATTCTGCGGGGAAAGGACTTGCAGATTTCAATTTTCGAAGTGTTACAGGTACTTGATATATTGCTTTCCTTAGACAAGTTTGTTTTATTTACTGAGCACCCTTGAATAAACGGTGTCACGTTTTTGTTGCAGGCCAATTCAACAAGCTTGTGTACGACTTTCCTATCCGTATCCCGGAGCGGTTCTCTCTTGTTATTCGTTCTCTGCTTACGCAGGAGGGTATATGCTTCACGCTGATGCCTGATTTTAAATTTCTAGAGGTGAAGTCACGATTATTATTTTCATTTTTCTTTTCATATAAATCCTGAAATGAGCAGATACTAGCTATGACAAACTTCTAAATTTGTCCATCAGCATTAACTTTATTTTGAGCAAGATTCAAGTGGCGGCTATGGAACAGGTATAAATCATTTCTCCGGCTTCTGACAAAAGAAAAAACTTTCCGGTAGTTTTTAGAAAAGCTTTTCCATTTTTCTGTTTTTTATTTCAGAAAGAAAGTGAGAAAGCAGGCAAGGTGACATCAGCTGGCATGTATGTATTTCTTACATTTTCAAGTGTATAGAATGGATTCGACTGTCAATGCGGGGTATGCAAGTTCTGAGCTCTTTTCCTTTTCATATATTTGCAGGGGTATTTATTAAAGCAATCCATCTTAGAATATGCACAGGGGTATTAAAGCAATCCACATTGCCGTTATTGTGCAGATAGCTGCAGCCAAGGACCCTGAATCTGCTTTCTTCAAGCGATTGGAAGGTCTTCAACCTTGTGAGCTTTCTGGCACGCATATATTTTGCAGTTTATGGTATGAGTTATATTACTTTATATATACGATAGCTGGAGAATTTCTGAGACCTTAATTTAAGTGGTCTCTAGTTGCTTTTGAGGTGATAACTTCTTCAAGACTGCATTGAGGAACTCTATGCCAAGACTTATGAGGATACAACAGAGAAGTTGAAGGAGATTGAAGCTCAACTGTATTCTTAGGATTGTTTTTGATTTGTATACATCGATTCAGTGTTTGATGTATTTTATACTCCCTCTGGTTTTTTTAGTTGTCATTTTTAGAGTAAAAATTTTGTTTTCCAATACTTGTCATTTTAGGTTTCCAATGCATATGTTTGGTAAAATACCAATTTTATTCTAATTATTTTAATGCTTTGACCAATAAAAAAATTAGAAAATGTATTAAAGAAGTGCTATAATAGAACATTTATTTATTTTCTGTTGTATACAAAAAAAGAACATTTATTTATTTTTTTAATTTGTGTGCAAAGCTCTAGAACCACAGCAAAAAAACCGGAGGGAGTATTAAACTCATTGTGATGGTGGAAGTCGAATGGATTGATTATTGATGTTAATATGGATTTCGAAACCCATTTAAATAAACGGGCCTGTTACACAAATTTCTGTCCATTTAGCCCTATTTATTTTAAAATATTAAACAAACTTAAATTGAGTAGCCCAATTAAACATGTTTGATAAATGGGTTTATCTATTTAATTAATGGATAACCGTGTATTTTACATCTATATTTTGTTTTTAATCATCAGTATTTTGTCTTTAATTACTTCAGGTTCATAATGATTTTTACAGTAAAAGCAAAATAATATTAAGTTTATATGAGCTTATATGGGTTTCAATGGGTTTATGGGTTTACTCATATTTAAATGGGCAAAACTAAATGGAGATTAAACTTAGAGGGGGTTATTGGTTCTATGATTTTAATGGATTTGGAAATCTAAACAAAAATCATGTGTTATTCAATCAATGATTTGTAAATAATTTTCCAAACTATGTGTTATTGGTTCTATAATTTACAAATACTTATTCAAATCCAATGTTATTCATTTAATGATTTGTTTTTGGATTTCAAAATCCATATTATGTTTTATATGGATTTGAAATTGTAAAATAGAAGGATTCAAATCCAAGGATAAAACATGTTATTTCAAAATCCTGTGTTTTGATTTTTAGAATTTACAATTCCATATGAATTTAGAAATCACCCTTCCAATAACAGCCTATTAAGTGGGTTTATATGGGTTTAATCTCAAATGGACTGGATTTTATATGAGCTAGGTTTAAATGGGGTGGGTATGTCCATATTAACATCATTAGGATTGATGATTCATTCACATCCAAGTTAATCTAACCAAATATAAAATGTAATTAAAAAAAAAACATTATAAGAAGAAAAAAGAATAGTGTAAAACTTTTGTTTTTCCACGAAATATTATAAGAAAAACTCAAAAAAGTATAGGGATATATGATAATTTGGTAGAGATTAAAAAAAAAATGCTCCGTACATGCACTATATTAAATGATGCACACACTATAGTCATTCTCATAAACTTGGCATATCATACATAAACTTGGCTAACAAGTCCGTTCAACAACGTCATGGACGTGAATGATCTAGCTCCGTTGCTGCTATTTGCCCGAGCAAATCATGACTACGACATTTGTCACCAGATTGCGGCTCTCATTATAGTAAGTTTTTTTTTCCCTAATTTAAACTTAAAACCCTATTTTTAATTGTCAACATGGGTTGATTTTGGGCAGTAGATAAGGGGATCTTCGTTTATAGGGTAATCTAACTCGGATTCTCTAGTAATAATAGGAAGTTTGTTTACTTTTAAAGCCAGATTGAAGATATTTTAGTTTATGGGAATATGCGTTAGATTTTAGTTTTTGGATATCCGTTTTTTTTGGGATATCCATATCCGTATCCGTTTTATCTGTAATTTATTATCCGTATTTGTATCTGAAAAATTTGGATATCCGTTATCTAAATAACCGTTAAAAATCTGATTATTCGCAAATATCCGCGGATATCCATTAAACAAAAAATTACGTATTTTGAACTAAAGTACAACGTAGTTTTTGCAGTAGTTAATGGCTAAATCAGAGAAGATGATGATTAACTACTGCGAATCATCTATATTAACATATTTGAAGTACATTTTGTGTTATGCCCTTTTAGTTTTGTTTATTTAAAAAGTTATTTACAATATTAACCCTTACAAATTTTCCAAAACTGACATTACTCCAGATTTTGTTTCCAAAATATTATGCATTTCATTCCAACTAAAAAAATAACAACAATCAATATGGAAATAGAAACTATCATATATTTAGCCACACATTATGTTATGTTTTGAAGATATTCTATATCTGAATCTTTCGCAAACAAAGAAAACAACAATTTGATTCTCATTTTGTTTTCCAAAACCTGTGAGCTTTGATTTTTAACGAAAGAAAAACTTCAATTGACATTTATTTAAATATTATAATTAACATATATATACTTAATAAAATTTTAATTATTATGAATATGTAAAATTAAAAAAGTCTAAAATACTATATAATGTGGTTATATTGTAGATGTGTTATAAAGATAACATGTTGGAATTAATAAAATATTATTAAATTTGTGTTAACACGGGTTAAATCCTCATTTAATTATTTATCAACACAATTAATATTAGAATATTTGACATAAAATCAAGTTGATTTAACTAAGATTGTATAAAATAATTAAATGATTAGAAAAAATGTGACTTAATCAAAGCGTATAAATTACTAATTATGTATTTAGATCTCTTATTTTTTGTTATAATAATTAAAAATCAATAGAATCTTAAACACTAAATAAAACAAATTAAATATAACAAACAAATGGTCATGAAGTGTATTACGGGTTAAAAAAATTAATATAAGTATTTAGTCGCATAACAATCAGAAAATTTAGTTATTCTTCCATTTACAAAACATCCAATATTTAATAAATGGATACAACATAAAATAAAAATTATACACCGCGGGTTAAAATCTAGTCATATTGTAAAAACGATGGTGGACTTTTATTGATTCTTTAAAATTTGACTTTGAAAAGGCTACATTTGTTTTTGTGTCAATAAGTTTTTCATGAAAACAAGAAGAATTCAATCTTTGGCCGCTGTATGTATGTAATCTTTGTGAAAATTAGCTCAATTGAGTGTTGTATTTTTCTCGAATTGATTTTAAGAAATGTCTCCAAAGGTATGCATGGCTTGTGGCCAACTGAACAATTTTTTTGTATTATATATTAATTGACACAAAAACAAATGTAATCAACCAGAGAGAGATTTTGTTAAAGTTATTCAAATAAACAATCTCTTTCGACTCATCAAATCGAAACTACTACACAACTACTCAAGAATTCAAACGACTCTGGAACCATAAGAAGAGTATTAGCCCACTCCATCTTACCCCAATCCTCGCCTCCATGGCGCTTCTCTAACGCCATCTTTGCGCACCTGATTCTCTTTATCTGTTTTGCGTTGTCTACGTGAACCGTCATCCACAAAACTAAAAGTTTCCCACCATAGTTAACTAAATCAAGCACAAACCCATGTGCTAAGCAACATGTATCCTGCCCAAGCAATAATTCCAAATTCGAACCCTTGACCTCTCTCCACTTTCTACTCTTCAACTCATACCACATGCAAATATTGGAGTCTGTATAACCATATACTACATTCTCTATCACGCACCAAGCATATATCCACATCATGCTCGAGTGCGTTTCTACGACTACAACTTCCAATGTACCTTTTTTCATATCACAATAAGCATAGTTATTCGGATCATCCATTGCGTAAATTTTTCCTTCCACTTCCAGCATACTGATTTCTAACTCTTCCTCGCTGCTACTTAACTCGTCGGCTGAGTCTCCATGGCTCGGCAAAGAACTCCAAGTCTGAGTCTTTATGTCTAACACTTCCGTCCAAGCCATAAACTCGAGCTTCCCATAACCTCCCATTACAAATATTTTCCCATCAACAAAAACCGCTTTCGCACACTTCCGAGCAACCATCATATTGGGGCCATCACGCCACGTGTTACTCCCACAATCAAGGATACGAACAGCTGGTGGCGATTTGGAGGGTGCACCGATTAAGTAGATCTCCGAACCAACAGCTACACTAGTGAAATCGTACGGTACACAATGAGGATGTGGATAACAAGGTACCGCAACCAATGAATAATCACCAGGAATATCATCATCACCATCGTTCGTTAGGGTTTCGGAAGGTGTCATCCAGAGAGTGTACAAATCAAAAGATTGGTTCTTAGACAATTGTAAGCAGAAATAGAGGCATGGTTCTGTGGTTCCGATGTTAGATCGAGTCGTGTAGATTTGGGGAGAGGAGAGGAGAGAGAGGAATCTCTTGGAGACAAGAGAGAGATTAGGGTAATTCCATTTAGAGATACGGGCGAGGATGTGCTCTAAGATTTCTTCTGGAAGTGAAGAAATCGTCAGTGGCTGATCATGATGGCTCTTATTCTTATTCTTCTTCATCTCTTCAACCTCTTTGCGGATCATGATCGGCGGAAAATTGGAGTGGAAGCAAGCCGTGGGGAAGAAGTTATATAATTAGGGTTTGGAAAAATTAAACAACGAGCTTAAGCTTTTCTTAATTGCAAAAACTATTTTTTTAATCAATTATTAAAAATAACCTTAATTAAAAGGAACAAATCCTAAAGAATACCCCAAAACCATTGTACTGGACAAATGTCTATTTGTTGGCATTGGTTTTTATTTATTTTGTTGAATATAATTATATTAGTTAAAAAATCCAAAATTTGATAAATAAAATGTCAATGACAATAAATAAATAAATAAAAATTTGTTTGAAGTTTTGAGTAAATGAGTAATTTTTTATTAGTAATATATAAGGTTTTCAAAAATATCCAAACAATGCAATCATATAAGTGTATATGTCATTCATTAAATTCTTCATATACACTTATATGTGAATTTTTGTTATCCTAAGTTATATTCAAATTTTAAAGAATTAAGAGAAAGTCCACCATCTTTTTTACAAGATGATGATTCACCGTAGTTATCAGAGAAGATGATGATTAACTAGGTAGCCACTAGCCATCATCCTTATAATTTTTTTTTTTGAATATTGTCATATAATTTTGAATCAATCAATTAATTACATCTTTAAAAGAAAAATTGGGCTCAGATTTTTATCACTGTTTCAACTTCCAATCAATACAACAAACATTATATCATCTTTGATTATATATAGCCATAAGTTAAATGCTTCGTATGTTCTCATCAACCACATATCTCACACCTCTTAAAAATCTGATAAACTAGTCACTTAGTCAGACGACTCACACCCAAACAAATCTAGAATTTCCAAAAGAACATATTGGATTTTACATTTTCAAATGGTTCTTTTTTTTCCAATCATCTTCGAATAGTAAATATACCGAGTGACTTGCTGCAAATTATGTTGGTAAATACAGAAAATGCATTGAGTGGAGATTGGACCGTTAAATAAAAACAAAACCAAAAAAAGCAGAGCACTGTGGTCTGTCTGTAGTACTCTTTGCACTGGAACCGATTTAGTTTTTTTCTTTTCTTTTTTAATATAGTACTAATTATTTTCGTTTTATTTTTATTTTTATTTTTGTTTCATCAAAAACCAAAAATGAGGAGAGAGAGAGAGAGAGCAAAACATGCTTTTGCTTAATTCACGGAATCGAGACGTTTCAATAAACCCAATTGTATATTTCTGAGCTGGAATCCGAACTCTTGTCTGATATAGAAAAGCACACAACGTATACCTTCCAGTGACCTCTCTCTATCTCACTAAATCTCTCTCTTTGCGTCACTCCACTTAAAGTAGTCGGTGCTCTCTTTTCTAACTCTTTTCTTTAGAGAGAATCGTGTGAGACGTTACACACTTCTGGGTTTTATTTTGAGTAGAACAAAACACTTGAGAGTGAAGTTGAAAGCTTCAGCCTTCAGATATTGAAATGGATAAAAGAGTGAAGCTAATCTTCTGGATTTGTGTCTCCATTCTTGCCTTTTTGGGTATCTTCCATTTTTACCTTTTGATTCTCTCTTCTGTGTTGCACTAATTACTTAGATTTGTCTTCTTAATGTTAAAGTTTGGTGCTTTACTTTGCTAATCTCTGTTTCAGTGTAGTTCTTGTCTTAAAGTCTCGAATCTGTTAGCTTTGGACCACTTTTAGGTGTTCTTGAGAATCAAGAACTGCCATTTAGAGATTTGTTTTGTGGGTTTGTAAGAAAATTTCAATGTCTTTTATGAAATTTTGTTGCAGATTTTGGTATGGCGAGCAAGATTGGGATATGTTATGGAAGAAATGCTGATAATCTCCCGAGTCCAAACAGAGTATCTGAGCTAATCCAACATCTCAACATCAAATTTGTTAGAATCTACGACGCCAACATTGATGTTCTCAAAGCTTTTGCAAACACTGGCATCGAGCTTATGATTGGTGTCCCTAACGCTGACCTACTTGCATTTGCTCAGTTTCAATCCAATGTAGATACTTGGCTTAGCAACAACATCCTTCCTTACTATCCATATACCAAAATCACTTCGATTTCAGTCGGTCTTGAAGTAACCGAAGCACCAGACAATGCTACCGGTCTAGTCTTGCCTGCGATGCGTAACATTCACACCGCTCTTAAGAAGTCTGGTTTGGACAAAAAGATCAAGATCTCGAGCTCGTTTTCCCTTGCTATCTTGTCACGCTCGTTCCCTCCTTCGTCTGCTTCTTTCAGCAAGAAACACTCAGCTTTCTTGAAACCAATGCTTGAGTTCTTGGTTGAGAATGAGTCTCCGTTTATGATTGACTTGTATCCGTATTATGCTTATAGAGACTCAACTGAAAAGATTCCGTTGGAGTACGCTCTATTCGAGTCGTCTTCTCAGGTTGTTGATTCCGCCACTGGTTTGCTTTACTCCAACATGTTTGATGCTCAGCTTGACGCTATCTATTTCGCCTTGACTGCTATGAACTTTAAGACTGTTAAGGTTATGGTCACTGAGTCGGGTTGGCCGAGTAAAGGCTCGCCTAAAGAAACTGCTGCAACTCCTGACAACGCTCTGGCTTACAATACCAATCTCATCCGCCATGTCATTGGTGATCCAGGTAACCTATTTATGAAACCAAAGTTGTGACCTTCAGAAACATTTTATAAACTGATTTGTTTTCTTTGGTTAGGTACTCCTGCAAAGCCTGGGGAAGAGATTGATGTGTACTTATTCTCCTTGTTTAATGAGAACCGGAAGCCAGGGATAGAATCTGAGAGGAACTGGGGAATGTTCTATGCAAACGGAACAAATGTTTACGCGTTAGACTTCACTGGGGAAAGCACTACGCCTGTTTCTCCAACAAATGTTACCACGGGTACGAGTCCAAGTCCAAGTTCCAGTCCAATTAGCAATGGTAACTCGACAGTGATCATTGGAGGAGGAGGAGGAGGAGTAGTAGGAGGAGGAGGAACCAAGAAGTGGTGTATTGCTTCTTCACAGGCTTCAGTGACAGAACTGCAGACAGCATTGGACTGGGCTTGCGGTCCTGGGAATGTTGATTGTTCAGCTGTGCAACCAGACCAACCTTGCTTTGAACCAGACACTGTTCTCTCACACGCATCGTATGCCTTCAATACTTATTACCAGCAGAGTGGAGCAAGCAGCATAGATTGCAGCTTTAATGGAGCCAGCGTTGAAGTCGACAAGGACCCAAGTAAGTGTTTGCATACATACACTTTCAAAACAGAGTAAATGTGAAGCAAAGTAGTCTTACTTGAGCTCTCAAAATTGCAGGTTATGGTAACTGTTTGTACATGATTGCTCCGGCTACCACCGGGTGAGAGTTCTCTCTTGGTTTACTCAATCTTGCGACTATGCAACCACACAAACGAATCTTATTTGCTGATGTTGTTGTTACTTTTGCAGATTTAACAGAACAATGGCGGGTAATATCACAGGAAATATAACTGCCATTGATTCGCCCTTGGCTTCGCCTTCTTCAACAAATGAAGCATTCAGACAGATGGTGATCTCCGTTGCAGTCTCTGTTTTGTTGCCGTGTTTTGTAGTTTGTTTGAGTATTTGGTGACAGGTGTGTACATGAATGCACTGTTGCCTTTCTTTTGTCTGAAGTTTTGAGTAGACTAAACTAGAATTTAGCCCAACTGTTGTTGAACTGGTAATTTCTTCCACCGCTTAACCGAAATGTCGAGATTGGTGATGTATCTGTGTGGTTCAAATTAAGTCGAATCACAGACTAAAAAATTTGAACCGGGTCACATTATATGAGCTGATCGAAAACAGATGGGTAAAGACCACTTCACAAAGTCAAATTTTATACCAAACGATACTTATTTCATTACTCAAATCGAAAACCAGAGATACGCAATATGAAATACAGTACAAGGAAGAGAGGAAACATCAAAGCCAATCATAGGAGGGAGGGAATCAAAAGTTCAAAAACCATAACAAATATGATTGCTTTTTTGTTCTTCTAAGAGTATAAATTTGTTTGATGCACAACAACAACAATCAAATCACAGAATACATGGCAGAAGAGAGTGTCTTCTGTAGTGATGAAGAACCTTAAAATTGATGATATATTGGTTTAAAGCAAATTTGGTGTGAACTTAGAGACCAGACTCAATAAGGTAATCACCAAGCCTCTCCACGACCAAGTTGCATTGGCCTCCAGTCATGGGTTCATCATAGATACCAAAGACAAGAGCTTGAGTAGTCTTCTTGATAGTGACTCCACCAGGTCCCTGCAAGAAGTAAGCATCAACATTTTAAACTTGCTGATCACAAAAAAAAAAAAAGGAAAAAAGACTGATCCTTTGATTCAATTTTGTCTCAATCAAGTTCAAACGTTACCTTTTTGCCTCGGATGACGGCTCCGGCCTCACCTTGGACAACCATGTACTTCTCACCGCCAAGAAATAGCCCGGTTGGAGCAAGATGTCCGGCTTCTTCAAAGTCTTTGTTGATTCCTTCTATCTCAGCAGGCTTCAACTAAATATCATGAAACAAGAACCACACAAAGAACAAGGCAATTTAGCTTCAACCTATTGAGCGAGCCAATGATACTACCAACACACCAGATCATTTTACATACAATACTGATCAAAAGCAAATCATCCAACACACTTATAAACCCGATTTGACTAACCACGAGAATCTAAGAAACAAACGAGATACATAATCAGATTTTTCAAAGAGAGCAAGTCACAGGGGTAACGAATCAAAACCAGATCCAATTTTCTTCAGATCGGATCACAATAAAATGAGAAGATGGAATCAGATCGATGACCTAAATTGAAGGATCGGGAGAAAGAGATGATGAACCGAACCTGAGGGAAACTAGCGCTCTGAGCCCAGACACTGCCGTCTTGGCCGAAGATGGCGGCGTGGGTGAGGTGGTTACCTTCGACATCGCACATGAGATGGTCATCGACGTATGATTGCCACGACATCTTTATTATTCACCGGCGAGATGAGATGAGCTTCTTCTTCTTTTCTCTACTTCTTCTTCTTCTTCTCTTTGCGAGCTTTTGGTTCGTGTGGACTCTTTGAAGAAACCTTTGAGCTCTTAAATTAAATAAATGACACGATTTAAGGAGCATCCAATAATAAAAAAAATCTAGTCAACATAAAAAAGAAAAATATTATTTAACTTATTTACTTAATACAATTTTATAAATAAATACTACTAGTAAATAAATAAATAAAAAGAAATAACGATTCTTTTTTTAATTATATACTTCCGTTTCAATTTTTTTTTCTTCTTCTCTCCTTTTTTTTTTTTTTTTATTGTGACTGCGTTGCAAAGAAAATTATGGAAAATGATGTAAAACCTCGCATGTCAATTACATATTAGTTCGATTCTTTATAATAAAAACTTGTGCTAAATTTAAATTAGTCTGATACGTTTTTACCAGTTAAAATCTATGCCATTTGCATATTGACATAAACATTACCACAGTGAGTTTATTACATAAACAAAACAATAGTAGAGATTTTATTTAATTCCGAAAAAATCTAGAGTATAGAAATCGAAGTATGGCACATCATTGTTTTAACAGGGTGGATATGCTCTTGCATTGTGTGCCACACACACCCAAAAAAAATATATATATATATATATATATATATTCCATTATTTCGGTCCACCCTTTATAATGTTCTCCTTTCCAAATGTCACTGTCAATAAAATGTTTCTTGATTAGTACCCAATAAAACACTACTATATATATATACTAATAGATGTTTATCAAACCTTTCTATTTTCCCCTGTTATTGAAGAAAACAGAGAAACAATCACTTAATTTTATATTCTTTAAGAGAATTTTGCGCATCGTATTGATTCAAAAATGAACAATGAGAGGCGATATATAAAAAAAATTTCATTACATCTTTGATAATAAAGTAAGGGGAAATAAAAGTTGAGATTCGATATCTCGATGAGCTGTTAGAAGTTAGAACCATAATAAAAGACAGATGGGATGGGAATGATTTTCCGACAAAATTTTTAATTATCATTTATCATTAGTATTATTTTCCTATTAAAAAAGATTTATTAGTTTAAAGTTGATTGATGAATGAGTTCTGCCTGTTATATACCACTTTTTTTCTTCTTCTTTTGTCAAGTTTTTTCTTTTTATTTCTTAGGATTACACATATGTGTTACGTGCATGTGTAAAATGTTGAGAGTGATTTCTATATTGTGAGAGTAATGATTCTGCATACAATTTTCTATAGATTATGAGTGAATTTTTTTTTTCAGAATTCTAGCTCAGCTTGAATCGTCTATTATATAATCTTGGGTACAATGAAACAAACACTAGATAATTAGATTGCCAATATGTATTAAACAAAAGTTGCAATTGTCAAAAAAAAAAACCAACCAAAAAGAAAACAAGGAAAAATGGGAGAAAAGGCCTTTTAGGCTTTAAGTTTTCTTAACATTTTGCTATGGGTAGAAGAAGAAACCAGGAAGGTCCATTCACCCAAACTTATATATTAAATAAGTAGAAAAAAAAAACAAAAAGAGATGCAAATCACTCAAAAAGAGAAACAATGGCCGTATCAAAAAATGTAGAAGAGTTGGAAAAACATTGTAAAAGCAAATGACAAGATTCTAAAGACCCTGTTCGAGGAGGTAATCACCCAACCTCTCGACGACCATGTTGCACTGTCCTGGTGTCACTGGCTCTTCGTAGATCCCAAACACACACGACTGTCCTGTTTTCTTTATCGTTATTCCTCCCGCTCCCTACATCCAATCAAAACCAAATAACATAGTCATAACGATGTATTATTTGCTAGAAATGATCCCGCCCCTTATGAATCATACAAATATGCAACATATCACATTTGATTGTGAAGTTTTTCTACCTTCTTGCCACGGATTACAGCATTGGGCTCGCCTTGGATCACCATGTACTTTGCTCCTGCTAGGAATAACCCTGTGGGTGCCAAGTGACCCGGTTCATCGAAATCTTTCATTATATCACTGAACTCTTGTCCCTTGAACTATCAAAGACCAAACCATAGGTACCATATGAGACAACATTCATTACTTGTTAATAACATACACAATATTATGAAAATTATGAAACTGGAATATACATAAGGATAACGAAGACATGCAAGATTAATTTGGTATCAAAAGAAAAAAATGGATCCCCCATCCGTTCATTGTTTTATACCAAAACTTTATCAGATCCACAATAACATTTTGAAATGGAATACCTGAGGGAAGTTGGCACTCTGAGCCCAAACGCTACCATCATGACCAACGATAGCAGCAGCGGTAAGGTGATGTCCCTGACCATCACCCACATCGCACATCAAATGCTCATCAACGTAAGTTTGCCACGACATCTTTCTTCTTCGTCTTAATTAATTTCGTTGTTATGATCTCTCTGCGTTATTATGTGCATCGTGGTGACTTCTTCCCTCAGATAAATAGGAGGGGAGGTAAGAAGAATGGTTTTTTAAAACTGTTGGATCACAAAGACGAATTCTTAGCCTTACGTAATATCTCAAAATTAATGATCCATTGCAATTAATGACGCTTACATCTCGCCTTCGTTATAGCTCAATCATTTATTTCCCTAATTGCCACGTCTACTTACTTCCTTTTCTTATTTTCCCCTATTTATAACGATCACCAACGGATTTTTCAGGTAAGGAATTATTATTACTCGTATTCAATAACAATTTTTTTTTTTTTTAATATTCAAACTTGTTACGACCAAACCTCTCACAAATCTCATCTGATTTATTTCATAGTGGTACAATAATATGATTATAGTGTTTAGCATTCTTCTGTTGAAGTGTTTTGTGAAAGAGATTGATTATGCGTAAAAACGGCACCAAGCATCTGAATACAACATTGTGTTTGTTTGTACTAAAACCTCCGAAGAATCTTCCTACAAAGTCATATATTCAAAAACTGTACTGCTCGAAAAAACAAGAAAAGCTACCCTGGGACTTGTTAGTGGCCTTGTTTTGAGAAAAGATTTGGGATACTGAAAACAAAGAAACGAGGTGAAGATTTCTGTTTCAGTCGGTGAGACGATATGATCGACCTCTGAATGCTGTGTTCGAGCTCTCTGGTGGGGCACGCGCACTTGAATAAGCTCCTCCACCTCCTACTGATCCTCCAGCTCCGGCTCCTGATGCTCCTACGCCACCTGCTTGTCGAACACTTGCTACTGGAGCTCCAATTCTCCATCTTGCTACAATTTTGTTACTGTTGAGAATGTCAAGGAATAACAGCAAAGCAACTATAGAGAAGATCACTGGATACAATAGAGAATTCGAATCAAGGATACACCCATCTTGGGGTTTTCAGGTAGTTTTTTCCAGTGGCAAGAGGGTGCAGGACTGTTAGGAAGTAGTATAGATGTCCGGCTATGATGCCGAGAAGATCAGGCATGATCGGAGAGCCGAAGATAACATCTAGTGCTAGCATTGCCCATGGGAGGTAGAAAGCCTGACAGAGAAATTACAACTTTCACCATTAACATTATATACTATAGAAAGAGTGGGTTGGATGAGCTGCCCAAATAAACACTTGTAATACCTTGAGAGTGACAAGACCATATAGGCTGATGTTGGCATTTGGAAATTCTCGGCTCCAGAGATATAGAAGCATGAACACAAGCGAAACTCCAAGGAACGGTGTCCAGAAAAATGGTATTAATGATAAAACCTGAAATTAACACACACAGATTCACAAGTATATGAATAACATCTCCCAAAAGCTTGACTCGCTTTGAAAAAAGTTCAACCTCAGATTAAATTCTTTAAGAACTTTTGATTATCTGAGCTTCGGGAAATCTTATAGTTATGTACGTGCTATTATCTACGCTGTGGCATACCATATACATATACTAACACTGTGGTAGGTTCTTCAAGAACACAGAACAATGATCGGTGGTAGGAGAAGAGATACAGGGAGAGCATAACATACCACCAGAGTCAAGGATCCAAAGATCATCATCCACAAAAAGTCAGCTGTCCGCCTTTCAAATGGCCCTTTCTCAAGTTGAACTCCATATCTTGCTCTGCACAATCATTCCAGAGAGTATGTTACAATACAAAAAGCAGAAATGTAGCTTTCTGCATATATAGGGAAACAATAACACTCACATCATCAAAAGACGTATACCGAAATTGATAGAGAAACCACCAAGGAAAAAGAAGTTTGTTATCAGCCTCCAGATCTGCAAAACACCAAAACATATCAAAATTGCACAATGAATTAGAAAGTGTTAGGGATGGACACAGTTTTGTGAGTGAGGAAAATCATGAAAAGAACATTCTTTTACCTGGAACTGCTTAATAACAAGTTCAGGAATCAAAGCAATGAACACCGGAGCAACTAAACCGAGCTGATTAGCAACGGTAGTGAAAAGGCACAAGGTTCCATAAGCTTTGGTTATCGGTGGAAGTGAGTTATAGTATCTGAAATCAATATATACCCACCAACAAAACAAGCACTATTGAGAAACAATTTGACAGATGTTGTGAAACTTAAATTACATTACATATCCCATCCTTCTATAAACTTGTCAGTTGTAATCAAGAAGACATGAAATGTAATCAACATTCAAGAATCAGCTAAGAAAGCATATAGCTTTGTCTCAAGAAAAAGAAAGACTCAAATTTTTTTTGACAATTTCATCAAAAAAAAAGCTACGGATTTGTGATACCATCGGAGTCTTAGCTTCAAGACCCTATACGAAGCTAAAGTAAATCATAATCCTCGGCAAGAACTACCCACTAATCAATAAGCTAAGAATCTCCCGATCAACATCGAATCGAAGCGAAGTATTAAAAAGAACAAAGCAAAGCGAGAGAGAGACGGAGACGGAGGAGGGGACTCACTCGCCAGGAGAAGACATGTTCGTTCGATTTCGAAGATCCGAGGTTATCTCAGTACGATTCCAGAGAGCTTTTATGGATTTGAGTTTTGAGCTTTTCTTCTAAACGGAAGCTAGAACGTTCCGGTGAGGTCTTAACTAATCATGTGATTTTAATTCATTCGCTTGTTAGGCAGTTCGCGTAATTTATCCAATGATATCAAGCCACGTCGTCTTTTAATGACCAAATTGATAACGTGGCACATTCTGATTCGCTTTGTGAGCTTTTATTTATTTATTTCAGTTTTTTTTTTCACGTTTTTAGTTAAGTTTTGTGTATATACATTACATTTGTAATCGTGTTTTGGTAATGTTTGGGACCGACCATACCATTTGTTACTAATTTATCCATATTGTTGGATCAAGAAACAACAACTAAATTGATTTGGTTAGAAAACGAGATTTGGACAGACTTTCGGTATAAATCGGTAAAAATTATAAAAATATGCGAACTAGATTTTTGTATTTGAATAAGTTTGATTTGCGTTGCATGAACTATGAACTGTGTCTTCTCCTTCGAGGGATAAGCTCAATATATACATCCAAAGAATATCACGTAACAACTCTTGAATTTTCTCCTCTGATCTCGTCCTATTTCTCCGAGATCTCCTCTACTGCGAACTCCCCATCTTCGCTTAAATCAGAATCTTCCTCAACGGTCCTGTGTTTATCGGGCCTTTCGCGGGCCGATCTCGTAATCCCCGTTAATTGCTGATTAATGGGCTTTTGTTCTCTGGCCCATGGTGAAACCCAATACCAACACATGCATAATTTAAATTTGATAAATTAGAGAGATGTGATATTTTTCTTGGGATGTTGAATTGGGCCAAACAGGCTTTCCTTGGACCCATTGATTGATAGCAGGCTCGAATTTGTGACAAACAATTAGAGATTTTTTGACTTATCAATAAAATGCTTTATCTATTTTATTTTATTTCGTTCAAAAAAAAAACGATTTTATTTTATTTTTTCCTTTCTACAAGTTTCCCATTCTACCAATAATTTTTGGTTCTATTTACCAAATAAGAATAATGTGAGAGAATAGGAACCCTAACAAATTAACAAGAAACAAGACAATAAAGAGGGAATCTAATCTCAAGGAAGATCAAAATTGGAGAAACATAAGCCTTATGTCGTGAGCATGATCTTCGTGAGTATGGTCGGAGAACCAAAGATCCTAGTTTAATTATTTAATTTCAGTAATAATGATAACTAATAATAATAATAATGTGTTTAGTTTTTTCACACCAAAAAAAAAGTAATGTGTTTAGTTTTTAAGGTAATTTAAACATGAGAGAATCAAAGATTTATTAACCTGGATTAGGTAGAGCAGGGTCCATGTGCATGTGACGGGTCCCAACCAGATAATCTTGACCCGATTCGATCTCACTCCTTTGTCTCCCTGACTCATCCTCACGTCATCCCAGACGTTAGTTAATCTATATGTTACTTTGGATGCGTGGAACTAGAAGATAGTAATAATCATGTATTCATTACCAAAATAATAATAATAATAATAATAATAATAATAATAATAATAATAATATTATTATTATTATATTTTTCTTACTACAAAATGATACTAAGCAGTATTCTGGTGTATTATTGTTTTATAAATTTATTAATATAAACTAATATATTTTAGTATCAAAATTTTTTAAAGTAAATAAAAATCAACACCGAATTACTGATGAATTTCATAAATGATTTGTGGTGTTCCTTTGATAAAATTAGACAAATTCTTTCATAATCTTTTTTTTTATTATTGTTACATTGATACCGTTGTATTATATCATCATTCAAATTCAAACTGATATAATATAATATTGTTAAAATAAAATGATGAGACAATATCTGAATTATGATCAAGTTGATATGCATTTGTTTGGCATCATATTGCGTAGAGATATGCAGGTATGCCACTTGGTGCCTTTTGGACCTATATGCAGGAAAACATCAGTTTGATTATAGAGTAGTGTTAAGTGTTTAGTTGGTTAAATATAGTTGAGAAACAATGTGACATAGCTAATAAAAAAAATGTAACATTGTAGATCATGTGAGTTGTTAGATACGTTACAAGATTTTAATTTCATAATCTTATATAACTTGTTAAATATTAGTAGTTCGTTGTAATGTTCCCTAGGTAGAGCTTTTATTTTAAGTGGGTTTCATGCATAGTCACACGATAATACAATTCTTGGACGGCTAATAACCGCTTCTAAATTAGAAACGGTATGAAACGCTTTTTTTATGAATGATTTTAAACACAGGTCATCGCAACATTTCAAACGCGTTTGCGTCCCCAAAAGAACCTAATCAAAAGTCTCTACAAAGCTTACATTTTCTTTTACAATATCACTAAGAAAATGAATAGATTAGAGGGTCCCTATAGATTGAATGTGTGTGGAAAAGAAAATAAAAGGGGGTCTTGGTCCTTTTGAATTGTTTGACCTATCGATGGAGACATTACAATGGAACTTGCGAATGGCAAGAGAGGAACATGCAATTTCATTACATTGTGATAGGTAAAATCCCGGAAAAGGGGGGTGAGGAGAGAAAACGACATTTTTGCAACCAAAAGAAAAAAAGCGATAGAAAGATGCATTTGGAAAAGCGAACAAATTAAAATCATTTATGAACAAGGAAAAAAAGAGACTGAGCTTGTTGAATGGCCAAAATGCAAAATGTATAATAATGGTGGACCTATCCATGTTTCAGTAATTCGCATGTTTATTTGTCGGGAAAGTTGTTTTCTTCTTTTATCCCATTGTTTTTGTTATCTAGATGAGAATACCTGAATATGCGTGTGTATTAACACTCTCGATGTAATTAAAACAATGCACATATATCTACCTAAAAACTCACAATTTATAAGTATGAGATTTAGTATTTTACGTAGAAAAGAGTGATAAGGTTTATTAGTTTGATACATCCCAACCAAAAAGATAAAACATAGAAAACCGTAGTTCAAAAAGTGATAGCATACCGTATGAATGTGTTAATGTAATGTCAAACAATATGTTTTATGTGATATGAATAACTCTGGATGCATATGACCGATACCGAACATGGTTTTACAAATCCGTGGGTCGAGGGAATCCGACCAGACTCCATAGTCCATATCAAAATTGATTCTGAATAGAAGGGACCTAGTGCCTACTGCCTGATAGGTTGGCCCTAGCGCATATAGCAAGTAAATTGATTGTTCGAGGTTTTGTTTTCACTTAATCTTTTTATTGGCAGCCATAAAGGCATTGAAAAATTCACCAGGAAGAAGAAAAAAGAAGAAAAACTAGCAGCAACTTGGGGAAATTCTTATTAATATCAATGTATTTGCCAAATGCGAACTATATGTATAGCAAGAAGAGAAACTTGATACGTCCTATCACAGACAGTTAAAAATAGAGAGACATATCTATTTCAATATCTTTGCACGTGATCGCGATGTTTCTAGTACTAACATATATCCAAGTTAGAGCAGAAAAAATATCCAAAACAAATATTTTATTTTGGACCGCAATGAAATGATTTTCAGTGAACCATTCCCAATTTATCAATTAGGGTGCTCAATTTTTGCAATAATCCATTCAATTGATAGTCTCTTCATTCTTCTTTTTTTTTTTACTTTACCAAAAGGCTTCTATTGTCCTATAACTTAGGAACATTAAGAGCAGTGAGTGCATCTCATCATCTACAAAATGGGAATGCAATATATATGCATGTACACTTTATAAGATATTAAGATGGTACATAAATTATGAGCAAACAACAAAATAGATGTAAAGTTTAATACGAAATTCGAATGACCAGAATTTTACTTGGAACATGTATTATAATAAGATAGCTGTTTGAGAAATTGCATAAAATGTAAACTTTTACTAAATAAATGTTAAAATGCTTGTCGTTAATTAATGGATATAGGATTTCATAGCATATTACTTGCATGTGGCCGTAATACCAAAAGAACAAAATCACGAATTTTTAATAACCATATCTCCATTATCGAACTCAATTAATGAAACTTACATTGGTCAAATACAAACATTAATCAACAAAACTATTAACTATTGAACTACCATTAGTTAGTTGGTTGATAAATATCTTCCTAGACTAATCATAACCTTTAGAATCGTCGAATGAATTTTGCAATATGTCAATATAGTGTTCATGTTTACTAAGCATTAACCAACATAGGCTAAGCATAATATATAGTTAACACAAATAACGAGTTTTTTTTTTCTTTTCGTTTTGGGTTAATGAAAGATGACTTTTCTTTAGTCCGCTAACCAATTCATTGCAACTCATTAAAAGAAGCTTCCTAGACAAGATCCTTAAACAAAAAGAAAGAGAAAAAGGTCTCTATTATAAAATAAAAGTCAACTATGTGTATATGAACTATACATGATTTCAATTTATATATGTACGTGAACTTGCATTGATTATAGTTAAACTGTTCCATTCAGCTATTGTACACCAAATCAATCATATGGTATGAATGAGTCTCTTGCATGCTATATATAATTGGAATGATTAGGGGAATAAATACTTCATCCTATTAACAATTTATACGGATTTGATCCATATAAAACAATTATACGGGTTGAATATAATAGTGTGACACAGGACAACAACAATTAACACTAACACAAATCAACATGCTATAAGTCTTGGTTAAATTTATTGGTTGGTATTTAACGAACTAAACACAGTAGTAATTTTAACAATAATAGTCACTGGATATAACTGATATAGTGAAATTTAACATAGTTGTACGTACACTACTACTACTAGTCTTAAAATGAAATGTTATGATCGAACAAAGGTTTAATAATAGCGTGACGAAATTCTACTTATTAGTTGAATGATGATGAACAAAAAGAATAAACTAGTAAACAATGAGATGCAAATGCGTATAAACTTGTAAACGATGATGAGTGTACACTCGATGCATATGTGTCTTCATGTGCACTTTCCCTATCTCTATAATCTACATGTTAATAAAATTTCAATCTAAACTCTTTTGCTTTTGCTTGGAGCGTAAGCCAACACATTTCATGGCCGGTCTCTCTTAATTTAATTCTCAAGCAGAGCAATTTTGCTAATGTATTTGTAATAGTTAATTAGTCGTATAAGATTGTTTATCATGATTTTTGTCTTCTCTATATACGAGGAGTTGTAACTCTAGTAACGATTTAACTGATTCTAATAAAATAATTAACTTTGTGACAAAAAAAAAAAAAAAATTTAGTGAAACGGCACCAACTGCTAGAAAAGTCTGAAAGCGCCGCCACGAAAGACAAGGAAGGATCTAGAGAGAAGCGCCGAACAAATCGGGACGGAAGACGACAAAAAAAAAGCTGCCAGCGAAATGCCACGTGGCTACTCCTTCTCTCCCGCCGACGATCCCTGACGCGGCGTTACACGGCGTTACGCGGCGACGGACTAGTTTATAAAATAAACTAATAAGTGGGCCAAAACTACCGTAAAGCCACTACCAAACGGATTTACAACTCAGTACAGCTGGATTTCGGACCTACTTAGAACCCAATCTCTTGCTCTGTTTCGTTTCTTCCATCCATATATTTTTTATATTGACGAATTGTTATATTGTGCCGCCGAATTTCCCGGTATTAAAAATAAAATAATCATAAAAATAGGACCAATCAGAAAAATAATAATCGAAAAACATAGTAAAATATAAATAAAATTTTATCGTTACGAGAGAACAACTGGGGGCCCCACTAACTCTCTCATGTTGCTGCTCCTACAAAAACAAGAGAACCATCAATGAAGACGACCGACGAGAAACAACGACGACCTCTGCTCTGCTCCTCATGAAACTCTTCCTTACTTTTTCTTCTTCTTCTTCTCTCTCAATTCATTAAAATCTCAAAATCTAAAGAAGAAGAACTAACCACTCAACTCTAAAAAAAGATATATATATGTAGTGATGGATCCATGTCCATTTGTACGGCTCACAATAGATTCCCTCGCGCTAAGACTACCGGAGACAGCTACGAACAAGCAAATCGGCGGCGAAGTACATCCTTCTTCTACTCCTTGTTACTGCAAGCTCCGGATCAAACACTTCCCTTCGCAAAAAGCGCTTCTCCCTCTCTCTTCCTTCTCCGACGCTTCTTCTCCCCCTGAATCCTCCACTTCGGCTCCGGGGTTTCACCTCGACGCCGAAGCCATCCGACGAGTCTCCGGCAAAAAGATCTCTCTACGAGTCTCCGTCTACGCAGGACGCACGGGACACACTTGCGGCGTCGCTTCCGGTAAGCTTTTAGGTAGAGTCGAGGTAGCGGTTGATCTCGCTGCGGCGCTGAGTAGAACCGTCGCGTTTCATAGCGGCTGGAAAAAGCTTGGCGGAGATGGAGGTGATAAACCGTCGGCTCGGTTACATCTATTGGTTCGTGCTGAACCGGATCCTCGGTTTGTTTTTCAATTCGGTGGTGAACCGGAATGTAGCCCTGTGGTTTACCAGATTCAAGATAATCTCAAACAGCCTGTCTTTAGCTGCAAATTCAGCTCCGACCGTAACGGACGATCTCGGTAATTAAAGAATCTCTAAACCACTTGTCTCATTTGATTTACAATTAGTGTGTTGATCGGTTCTGTTTTTTTGGTTTAGGTCACTACCATCAGGATTCACATACAGTAGCAGAGGATGGATCACAAGAACACTATCAGGTGATCAATGGGAGAAGAAACAAGCGAGAGAACGTAAAGGTTGGATGATAACGATCCATGATCTATCGGGATCACCTGTAGCTGCAGCTTCAATGATCACTCCTTTCGTGGCATCTCCAGGGTCAGACCGAGTCTCTAGGTCAAACCCTGGTGCGTGGCTAATCCTTAGACCTCACGGAACTTGTGTCAGTAGTTGGAAACCGTGGGGACGTCTTGAGGCTTGGCGTGAGAGAGGAGCTATTGATGGATTGGGTTACAAGTTCGAGCTCGTGAGGGATAATAGTACTAGCACCGGCATTCCCATTGCAGAAGGTAACAAATTTATATTATAAGCTATCATTAAATAGTACTATATAATGTGGGTCAAATACACATTACTAACCGACCAAATGATTTAGTATGCGGTAATGCGAATAATACATTTCAAGCTAACTGAAAAATACCAAAGATATCCTCAAGATGTCGGAAATATTACATGATATGCTAACACAAATAAAACACTTAAAACAGTCATTAGAATGAATCTGATTAATAGCTGAAAAAAATGGAAACAGGGACAATGAGCACAAAACAAGGAGGAAAGTTCAGTATTGATAGGAGAGTCTCAGGCCAAGGGGAGTCGCCGGCAATATCATCCCCCGTGAAAGGGTTCGTGATGGGTTCGAGCGTCGAAGGAGAAGGAAAAGTGAGCAAGCCGGTGGTCCACGTAGGAGCACAGCATGTGACTTGCATGGCCGACGCAGCTCTCTTCGTTGCTCTCTCCGCCGCTGTTGATCTTAGCGTTGATGCGTGTCAGCTATTCTCTCGTAAACTCCGTAAAGAGCTCTGTCACGACGACCAAAGCTCCCTCACGTGAAAATATTATTATAATCTCTCAGTCGAAGACCACGTACGTACATTTTGACTTAACAAAAGGCCGATCCGTGAACCATGATTTCGGTTTTTCATTTTTTTTTACGAGGATCAGTTTGATGTGAAAATTCGACAAAGCTGTACAGACAACAATGGATCTTTGTGTTGTGTGTAACTTTGTATCATATTTTATTTATTTTTTTTAATTTTTTAATTTCTTCCGTTTCTCTCCATATGTGTCTTGATTAGTGATTACTTTCATTATTTCATATCTTCATTATTTTCATTCTTTTAATACATTGTGGGTCATATGTACTCCATTTTACTTGCTTCTGAAATGCACGGATCTATATTGATTATAAATTTAAAATGATAATGCTTTTATATCTAAATCATAATAATTTCCTTAATCTAGGAGTAACTTATTTATCAGTTTTTCTCCATCCTTTTCTTATGAAACATTTCAACTTTAAGAAAATGCAGAAAGATTATATGAATCTAGTGGATAACTAGAGGAGGGTATATTGAATTCTTCTCATTAATAAACATAGTTTTGTAAAATACTTATATAAAAGTCCAAAGAATTAGCCACTTAATTAGTATAGCAGCCGATTTGGTTGTATAGATAATAAATAATATTCTCACAAGAACTGGACTTGGCATTTGGGAAGAGAAAGAAGGTCGTTGGTGATTTGAAGTCTCTTGTCGACATCAACTATTGCAGCATCAATTTCCACTTTGATCAATCGAAGACAAATCATCTGGGACAAGAAACGGTTCAGTTGTCTCAATTCATTACGACCTCCTCTGTAACCATAAATATCTAGCACCTTCACTACATTCTCATTGACGGAGACACCTTCATAGCGGATAGAGTACAAGCCCTGGAGAACAACCATATATACAATTATAAGGCAGCTAGCATACTAAACGTGCAAGAAGTAACATAAAAAAACAAGTGAAATTTACCTTGAGGACAAGAGTTTCAAGAATTGGTGCCTTATCCATCACAACTGTTAGCATTTTCCAACGTGGTTGTCGTTTCGATCTTGTCTCGAAAGAGAGTTTAACAAGGTTTTCAAACCGTGGAAAACTCAAGCCGCAATCATCTTGATCTTCTTCCCAGTAATCATAGAGTCTATTATACATAAGCTGTGCAACACAAACACTAGTGGTCATGGACATGGTTTTGATCAGAGAAGAAGGAAGGGAAATGTGAGGAATTTTAGACCTTAACAGTGTTGGAAGAGAGGTGAAGGATCTCAACGTTAGTCATGCATTCAATTTCTCTCGTTATATTATTCATACGGAAAGTTCTCGCCCGTCCCTTCCAAGGTATATCAAGATCGAGGCGGGCCTCCACAAGGGTATCCACGAAATCAGCCGATTCTATACCACATGTAGAGTAATCAGAGAAATCGAGGTAGACAAGATTGGGCGTGTCAAATACCATTTGTCCGCATTTTCTGTGAACTGTGAGTCTTTTAAGGGTTTCATGGTATATGATTCCGGATGTTCCTGGAGCTTCTTTGTGGTTAATTGAAACGTGATTCAGGAAAAATTCCTCCAGGAATGGGCAACCTTCAAGCATCACCTCGGAAAAACAGATGGAATAGGAATAGCGTTCCTTTTCCACTACGTAGTAAACTGTATCAAGGGAGAGACTCTTGAGCAATGGAAGGAAGACTTTTGGAGGATCAATTCCAACAAAAAGCAATGTTCCTAATGTCAGCTTAACGAGAGTCTTGTTTGTGAATACATCTGAGGGAAGAGGACGTGGTGGCCTCCCAAACCAAGTGGTCTTTCTGCGAAGATCGAGCTCCGAGACGCCTCGTTCCAAGACCTTTGATATCCATCTATTGGTTTGATCCATGTGGTGAACATCCTCGAGATGTTTTAGTGAGAATTTGTTTATGGGTTTGTTACTACAAGACAGTGTTTTGTCAACGAAAGCTCTGAAGCTTTGCCCAGTCTCGTTTCGTCTTCTTGATCTCTGTTGTTTACTTAGCTTGGGATTCAAGAAATATGAGTCGTCAAAGTCGAGATGCGACGGAAAGAGATGATTCATCAGTGAGAACAGAGTTCTCCATCTTTTAGACAGAACTGAAGTTGAAGCAGCTCGTTTCGTGGGCAGATAGGACAAGATCTTAGCAAGTATCTCGTCTGGAAGAGAGCTGATTGCATCTTCACACTCATATTCTACCATTTTCTTCGCCACTAAATCCTACGAGTAAGTTCAATATTAGAAGATTGTTAAGATAACTCTCTCGGATCACGATTCAATAACCTCTCTGACTCTGTGTATCGCAAACGGTTTGAATCAAATTGAAAACAAGTCGCAAAAAAGAAAGTACAACGAACACACACAAGATTGTTTACCCAGTTCAATCAGATCGGTATGATCTCGACGACCAGACGACCTAGATTGCAGACGGAGCAACCAGAAACAACAGCAGACGACTTAACTTGCAGATGAAGGAGCCAACGACCTGACTTGCCACAGAAGCAACAGATTAAAGAATGGTTTGTCAACGACCTGACTTGCAGTTCATTACCTTTTCTGATTATTTATTTTTATTTAATAGCAAAATAGTGTTTTGTCAACTACAGTATTTACCTTTTCGATGATGAAAATGTTAATAAATTATTTACCAATATATATTGGACTGATTATTAAAATACTTCTATGCACTGATTATTTATTTATATTTATTTTTATATATTTGCCTATTATTAGTTAATGATTTTTTCAAAAGTCAAAAAGCTATTTTTTCGGTTAACCAATAAACGAATATCCCAATTTATTATTCAATTTGTAAATTAGTTAATGATTTTAGCAATAGTCAAAACTCAAAAACTTTTTTTTTATTTATTAAAACCTTTTCTTTAATTTATCAAAACCTTTTTTATATATATTAAATGATAATATAGTAAAAAAGAGAACCATCCAGTCTGGCCATATATATATATATATATATATTGGGCACACATTAACAATCATTACTACGCAGTTAAAAACACTAAACGTAACAAAGAAAAAAGCTTTAATTGGAAACATTTTTTTGTGACATTGATCATGGCAAAGTTATCATGTTCGTATTTCCTTGTACTCATGCTTGTGTTCTCAGGTACAATTTCTTATGTTACCATTCCAAAGATCTGAAAAATGTTAATTATATAATAAATATATATAGTTTGTGGTCATAACATGATGTGTAACTAATTTTGTAGGATCTTTAATCGTTGAAAGAGCTGAGGGGAAGCAATGTCATTTGACGATTGACAAAGAAACTCCATGTAATGTTGTCGAAACAAAGAAACTCCATGTAATGTTGTCGATTGCCGTTTAAGCTGCTATAGTGGCTACAATGGAGTTGGAAAGTGTTTTGACGATCGTAAAGTAAAAGGACCTTCTAATTGTGGTTGTCTCTACAATTGTTAGGGCGACAGTTTTATAAAAGCTGTACCTGTCGTCATATAATAAATATTCGATTTCCTTAATTGATATGAATAAAAACTAGGTCTCCATTAAGAGACAGATGTTTGGCCTGCTTTGGTTACTGAATTAGAGTTATATTTCATAATCTTAGATCTTCTTTCATAAATCTTTTGATTTGTTATCTTATTCCTTGAATTAATAATATCTGTATCGATAGCCTTGCAAAAGATGTTCGAGTACGAGATTATTCTTTTTCCGATGTAAGTTTGTTGGTTCCGAAATAGTTGTTTTTCAGATCAGTCTTTTCGAACAAATTTAATAATTTACGGTGATTTTGATGTCAAAGAAAGAAAAAAAAACTAGATGGTGTCCATCATTCTTTATGACTTAATTTACAAAAGCTATGGGGATTTCAGTCACTTTATTGTTATTCTAGTTTTCACCATGAAATATGGTCTTTTTCTTTTTAACACTACTTAATTCACAATGAAGACGATCTATTTTCCCACGAATAATTGAAGATGAACACAATAATCATAGTTTGAAAGCAAATTACGACTTTGCAAATCAGACTAAATTAAAGATAATTAAATAGAGGATCTACAAAGATACTTTAGTCTAATTATTTATTAAATCAATCTATTTCTAGTCAATTTTTTTAGTGGGAGATTAGTTTTGATGTCCTACGCCAATTAAGATACAGTAAAACCTCTATAAATTAATAATGTTTGGACCAAGACATTTTATTAATTTATAGTGATATTAATTTATCTATGACTATAAATTAATAATTATTAATTTATAGTGTAAATTAATAATTTTTAATTTATAGATATATTTTTAATAGTTTAACTTTTAAAAATTATGAATCGAGACAATTTTAACAATAATTTTCGGATATTAAAAATTTTATGGTATTGGAATTGAATTTGTAATATTTAGAAAACATTATTAACTATAAATTACAAAAACAATAGAAAAATTCACTTATACACATGACATACATAAAATTAAATTTATGAATAATAATATAGATTGTTGTATTTTAATAGTTAATCAAACAATCAAAATGTAAATGATGGATATCTAAAAATTGAAAACTTAAAAAAAATGTAGCTATATTTATGACATGTTACAAAATATTTTATATCATTATAGTTTGAAAATACAACATAACAGTTGTTTTGTAGATATGAGCTTTAGGAGAAACATACATTATATATATGTAATTTTACATGATTATTAATTTATGATATTATTGGGACCATATTTTACATGGGGATTTCAAAAAAAATTATTATCTTATTATCTTATCGAATTTTGTTATTTTTTACACTGCTCCGACTTGGAACTGACAAAAATTATTAATTTATAGTATTTATTAATTTATAGAGTATTAATTTATAGAGGTTTTATTGTATGTGTGTTTACTGTAATTATTAGGATTTGAGTCACAAATATTATAAATCAAAGATTATATACACTACACATTAACCTTTAATCTTTTAGTATCAAGATTGAAAAATAGTAAGGTTTTAGAATATAGATTACTATGAGTTAAAAAGAAGAAGATTTGGAACATGAGAGATTTCCATTTCCGTTGAGTATATATTTTCGTTGCCATAATCAGTTTCCGAGTTTTTTTTTTTTGGACGTGCTTTTAACTTTCTAAAGAATCTTTATAGATAAGCTAGTTTTAATTTGGAAAATGAGTTGATGATTAGAGAATGGATTTTGATTGGAGTGATTATAGGCATACTTATGAATAAATATAATGCATCAAATAATTTGAGTAATTAGACTTAGGGAGAGGTATTGGTTTAGGATTTAGAAAGAATTTTAATGACTTTATGTTCTTGCTGATTGTTAGAATCATAGAAAATTGAAAGTTAAAAATGAAGGATTCTAAGAGATTGTTTAGGAAGTTTTTTAAAATCTTGATGATTTGTTTTTTCTAATCTTGTAAAATCTTTCTATTTGATGAAAGAGTTTTCATGACTTTTGTTATGAAGGAAATGATATAAAATCCTAAACCAATAACATAAAATTTGAATTCATTAACAATCCAAGATTCTTTTGTTTTACTTGAATAACATAAAACTTTTAATGACTTTATAAAACTCTTAATCCAATAACACTAGATTTATCAAGATTTTAGATAACTTTTTACAAATCCACAACCAATAACACCAAATTTTTAAAGAATTTTTAAAAGTCTTGATTGAATAATAACATATTTTACCTAACTTTTAAAGTCATTAAAATTCTTTCTAAATCCTAAACCAATACTTCCCCCTTAGAAATAGATCAGTCACACCGATTTCGTTTTTCTATAATTATGGTTAATGTATATTGTAAAGAATCCATGTAAAGAATGATCTCTTTTCGTCCAAAAAAAAAAAGCGTAAGATCTCTTAAAAATTTTAAAGTTACCAAATGTTTAGAGATCCTGCTTTGGATGAAAAAAAAAAGAAAAAAAGGACACCCCGTACCTAGCAACCAGTATATAATAGTATACACATAACCATTTATACACAGCCATTTAAACATTAATCCAAACAAAGGACCCTTCCGTATCACCTCTAGTTTCACAAAACTTCGGTCTTTGTTTAGCTGTAATATATATTGATCATGGCCAAGTTATCATGTTCTTATTTCCTTGTACTCATTCTTGTGTTGTCAGGTAATTTCATACGTTTCCATATTTATAAGCATACAAAATATACATGTACATGATAATTTTATGGAATTGTGATTGATCATATGTATATACCACGATGTTTTACTTTTGTAGCTTTTCTAATGGTTGCAAGAGCTGAGGATAAGCGATGTCATTTGACGATTAAAAAGGAAACTCCATGTGATCTTGTCGATTGCCGTTTAAGCTGCTTTTCTTATTACAATGGAGTTGGCAAATGTTTTGACGATCCTAAAGTCGGAGGGCCTCAAAATTGTGGTTGTCTATTTAATTGTTAGATGTGTTTTCTTTATAACCATTGTGGTGATTAGTGATAGTAAAATTAAATTTATCACGTTCTTAATGGATATGAATATATCTAAAAGATCTTCATCCTTCCGTATGTCATCCATTTGCAGTCTGATTGTCTGAATGATTTGTTTTGGAAAATTTCCAAGATGTCCTCAAAATGATGATGTGATTTCCCTTGTCCATTTTGAACCATAACATAGTTTAAGATCAGAAAAGTAACCAACTCAGAACAATAAGGCTTCTAATACCATATCAAACTTTATAGATTATAAACTAAATATAAAGTGGATGCCACGACCGGCGTTACGCAGAAGGGATTCACTATATATATGCTGATTCGTGTTTTACAATTTTTTGCATAAATCCATTCACTTCTCTTTAAGTATTTCTTAACTTTATTTTTATACTTTGAGATTTTTATGTTATTAAAGAAACTAGGTGCTAACCCACCCGTTGCATGGATTGTGGTGTAGTTGGCACTTTTTTGTTTTTTTTTTTGTCTTTTTCGTTTTCTCTTTTGTATTATTTCGTTTTAATTAGACATATATGGGCTTTGCAGTCACTTGTATTTATACACTATATGTTTATACCATTTCGTTTAGATGTGTACAATTGTGATGTTTATTTTTATAATGAATTATGAGGATGTTGTTTCTTGCTTTTGAGGATCCAATCTTATCATTGACAGATATTGTTCCCAATACATTTATTGTATTTTAGATTTTCTAATTAACTGCCTATGTAAACCCTTCATACGTTGATGTTGCAATACTAAGTTATTTTTAAAAAATAATTATCTTCTGTGTAAGTGATTATGTTTGTATGCCCATGTTTTGGTCTAATATCAATAAGATTGTTTCTGTTTTTCTTTAGTTGGCTTTGAAACCAATTTTGAGTTAAACAAATAATGAGTCGAATTATGGTGTTAATAAGTAATATACATTCTTATGTATATATATTGTATATATGACTATAAGTTTAGCTAACTAAAAAATTCTGTAATATTTAAATATAATCTTGAACATATATATATATATATATTTTTTTTATTTGTGGGAGAAATGTATGGAATTATTGGATAGAAGTTAGTTTTGAGTTAAATGACCTTTTATGTCTTCAAAGTAAGTTAAATATTAATAAATTTTTATATGTGTCTTGACTTTTTTTTAAAGGAATACCAAGTGTTTCCTTCCAAATTTGAAGTGACATAGTATTTTAGTTTTCTTATATGATTTTATGAACTTCAATGTAAAGGTTTTTCAAAGTAATAAGAACACTCACACTGATTGAATTATAAAATTTGGAGAAATATTTATTTCGATTAATCATTTGCTCTTTTAAATATATTCAATAAGTATGTTGTTGTTCATACAAATAGGACAACATATATTATAGTTTAACCATGAAGTTAAGCAATGGACATGGAACTTGTGATTGCAAGACAAAATGCTTATATATATTATGTTACACATTAATCATTTAAAAATGAATAGGAACATCTACTTCTCAAATAAAGTTATCTTTTTTGTTAAAACCAACATATGTGAATTTAAATTTAACTATACAAATTTAAAAAATAAATATGAATAGATTAGAAAGGCAAGAAATATAAAAGAAATATTTTGTTTTTATATAAATAAAATAAAAATTGAAAACAATGTTAAATATATATAATACTTTCTAAATTAAAATATAGAATCAAACTCTTACAACACATATGAGATATAACAACATTTGATATTGGTGGGAGAGGAGGAGAGAATGATTACTTATAAGATAATAATCCAAATTAGATAATGGAAATGAATCTTTTAAAATAAGAACAATGTAAAATATCTATCATATAGTCTCTAAAATTAAAATTTAGCATTAAAAATTTACAATGATATTTCATTTGTATTTTACAATCCATACAACAAAAATAAGAAATTAAAAATAAAATAAAAATGAAAAATGATTTGAGGTATTGTAGAAGAGAATGAGAGAATGTGAAAATGAGATAGTAAAAGAATGTCAATATGAGAGAATGAGAGATTGAGAGAATGCTTATTGATATCCATTTATATGATAAGAAATGATGGAAGTTACATTTAGAATTATGGAGTTACAATAGTAATTTATTGTGTTTGAATAAAATTGAGTGGTAGAATATGATTAATGCATAATTTATTTTATTTCCAGTTATAATTTTATTTTAATGTGTGAGTTAAATGTATTGTATTTATTGGGTATTAAATATTGTTTAAAGCAATTAGAAAGCAAAGAAAAAAATAAAAAAAATTAGAAACCATTAAATGAAAATCAACCAATAAGGAGAGACCAAAACCTTACTTTTATATATATGATATATTGCTTTAAACTTTGAAATGGGAAATATATTATAAGCAATAATTTTACATGAGAAATATATTAATTTAGCCAACCAAAATATGAATATAAGTTTAGCCAACCAAAATAATTAAAAAATATTAAAATTTAACCAAAAATTAATGTACAACTATTGGATAGGAGTTACATTTGAGTTAAATGGAGGAATGAATTAATGTACAATTATTGGATAGGAGTTACATTTGAGTTAAATGAAGTTACATGCCTTTAATTATAAATAAATATTTTAATTTTTTATAACCTAAAACAAAAGAAATACCAAGTGGCTGAATCAAAATTCACATGATTTGGTTGTTTGTTGATATAAACTCAAAACTTACACATAATATTCAAAAAAAAAAATATTACTTTTGAAGTGACAAACTAAATTAGTTTTCTTACAAAATTATATGAATTCTTCAATCTCAATAATTTTTAAAACCCCAAAGATAACTTATATTTTTTTGTTTTTTTTTCACTCATCAATTTAATTTATAGTGCTAGATTTCATAGTAATGGTTTCATCTTTAGAGAATTTAGTTAAATGGTATTTTTAAAATTATATTTTATTTTTATATTTAAGTTCTAGTTGAATATGATTTCTTTTTTGGATCATTTTTTATTTTGATTAAACACACAAAAACCAATTATTTAATTATTTTCTTTTTGTTTTCAAAAACCTCAAATCATAATAATATATATATATATATATATATATTATATTGATCTTTGCAGATTTGTCAATTGGATCACAAAACAAAATAGTCTTTATAAATAGAGTTGGTAGACTTTACAAAACAAAATAGACTTTATAAATGGATAAATATATTGATCTTTAAATATTATATTGATCTTTATAAATTATTAAAAATGATACATGAATATGTGAGATAACCAGAGACATAATAGATAATTAGATATAGATCATTTCAACTTCATGATCTTATTGTGTGGTGAATATTGTAAGAAAGTATGTAAATAATGACTTATAAGATGTTAATATAAAATAGAAAATGGAGATAAATCTTTTAAAAGATTAAAAAATTAAAAAATATATATAAGATATACATATCATACAAACTCTAAAACTAAGCTTTTACAATGATATTTGATTTGATTTTTTATAACCCATACAACAACAATAACAAAAAAAATACAAAACAAAACAAAACAAAAATAAAATAAAAGATTTGAGAGTAGTGGAAGAAAATGAGAGAATGAAAGAGTGATAGACTAAGAAAATAAGATAATGAGTATTTATAATAAGAGAAATGATGAAAAATTACATTTAGAAAAATGAGAGTTACAATTCTAATTTATTGTTTTGTTTTAATACAATTGATTAATACAACTTAGTGGATAAATAAAGTTAATGCATAATTTATAGAGGGATTTATATGATTTCAGTTTTATATTATGTGAGTTAAATGTGAAAATTAATTGTTTTTAAATTTGTGTTTTAATATAAATATTTTTTTGTTAAAATTGTATTGCCAAGTAGACCAATAAGAAGAGAGTAAAACCTTACTTTTATATATATATATGATTATTCCAAGCGTTTTAAACAAAAAAACTCGTAGAGAATTAATGTACTAATTTCTGTCAAAAAAAAACAAAACAACTTTAGCGAAACAGAGCAGGGTATCGTGAACAAAACAGAACAAACAGAGCACACGAGACTTTTGTAATTAACTATTGCCTTTCGAACTGAACCAAAGTTGAAACTTCCAATTTTCGTCGGTTAAGTTTTAAATTTTGGAAATTTATCGGTTTTAGAGTGAACTGGTTCAATCATAAATAAACCGGTTTTCATTGACAAGCAAATAGAATATTTTTATAAGGTATCATTTATTCATATGAGCATATCGTCCAAATACATGTACTGTATGTATTTTTTACGTCAGGGTATAATTTAAGGCACCATTTACAGATTGTTTTTTTTTGTGTGTGTCTTAAACTAACAATTATAAACGCAAGTGCAAAATTGGTTTTTATTTCCGGTACAAACGCCATTCCCGTTGTACTTTTGATAGCAAATTGGTATGCATTCTTGAAAAGTGCATGGCTTGCTAAGCTTCACGTTCACAGAACATCTTTTTATATTTGCCCCCTCTGCACTTGGCACAGCCAACAAAGCTAAAACGACAAAATAAAAATTATTAAAAAGATTACAAATTAATCTTAAATGATGATGATATAGCTAGAAGTACGATTTCAGTTCATATTTAAGTTGTATTACATGTTCAATGATATAAAAAGGCATACGAACCTGAGAGAATAAAGATGGAGATGAGCAGATACGAACACAATAGCTTGGCCATGACTTACGGAAAAATTAGATGATATATGTGTTAATCTAGTAATTATTTGTTTGGAGCATTTTTTTGATATTGAACGGTGATAAAGAGAGAACGTTTATATAGAATTATAGATTACAAATGAGTAGATAGATAAACATAGATTAAAAACTCTTTTTAGGAAACATGCATATTCAAAACAAATGTGAAGACTTTGAGTCTTTGACCAGTGATTTGAATCAAATTAATGTAAATAGTATTAAAAAAAAAGAACTAAAAAATCCATTCACTTTTTTTTTGGCAACAAATAAATTAATTTCCCTTTTCTTATTCTCTACTTTTTATTTTATGCTTTGAAATTTTTATATTATTAACCTAAATAATGGAAACCTATTATCCAATGGTCAAACTTCAAAGGTTGTATAATGAACAAATCGTAGAGTCAAAGGACTTTTTTCTTTGCTGACGTGGAAGGTGTTTTGTAAGGCGATTAGGGTTTCAAAGCTTGATCACCAAGTCTACTGATGACGGCGGATCTGCCGTCTCAGGATGGTCGTCCTCTGCCGGCGGGGGATACGGGTGTCCTACCGGCGCAAACTAGTAGTTGTACTAGCCCGCTGGAAGTGGTCTGTAAGGGTTCTGAGGAAGTGAGTTTTGGGGTTTCAAAATCAAAGTCCATTGTCTCTGGGGATCAAAAGCGGTGGCTGAACGCGGCGAAGAAGACTATGTTTACTAAACAGCCTTTTGTTGTTTCGGAAGTGGATGGCAAGCAAACAGTGGTAGTTCCAAAGGCGGTGTTCCAGGATGCGAAACCTCTTTGGGAAGATTTCTTGGTAGGAAAGTTTCTTAGTGAAAAAGCACCCCATGTGGGGAAGATTCACATGATTGTGAATAAAATCTGGAGATTGGGTGATCACTCGTCTCTTATTGATGTTATTGTGGTTAATGAAACAACGGTGAAATTTCGAATCAGATCCGAGGGAACTCGAAACAGAGTTCTAAACAGAGGTATGTGGAATATTATGGGCATCCCAATGCTCCTCTCCAAATGGTCGCCGTTTGCAGAGGAGGCGCAGCCAGCTCTCAAATCTGTCCCTTTGTGGGTTGTGTTGAAAAACGTTCCTCCTACCCTGTACACGGATAAGGGGCTTGAGTTCTTGTCCAGTGCAGTGGGACAACCTCTGAAATTACATCCAAAAACTGAAGCCTGCACTAGTTTTGATGAAGCTCAAATTCAGGTAGAAGCGGATTTAACGAAAGATTTGCCAAGTGAATATCACTTGGCCGGAGAGGAAGAAGGTGAATTGGATGTGGTAATAACGTACTCCTATCCTTGGCTACCTCCTAGATGTGGTGGCTGTGCCAAATGGGGACATCTAACATCCGCTTGTCTTGAGGCTAGGCATACCACAAGTGTTAAGCAGGATAATTTTCCTCCTCCAGTTGCAGCGATTTTTCAGCAGGAAGCGAACTCTCTCGCTGTTTCACAGTCTAATGTAGCTACCACGGACGTTGTTGAGGAGGGTGAAAATGAGGGATGGATTACTCCACAGAAATCGGGATCCAAGCAAAGTCCCAGCTCAAAAAAGCAAACTCCTGCTCTTGCAACAAGGGCAGCCTCTATTCTGTCGAACTCTTACTCTGTTCTTAGTGAGCAGGGTGAAGATGATGAGGATAATAAAGCAGAGGATAGTAATAATCATGCGGCGGGTTTCAAAGATAACAAAGACGAGGACAGTACAAATACCGCAGCGGTGGAGGTTACTAGTCAAGTTGATGCACTGCCAGTGGAAATACAGTGTTTGGTAGTTGATGACAGTCTTGCTCTAAAGAAAAATAGGGGAACGAAAACCATTGTTCCACCACGTGAGTCCATTCCACGTGCTTCAAAATACTCTCATAAATTCATTTCAGCAACCTCTACCCAACCCCCCCGGGACCAGGGTCGGAGGACCCCTCATCATTAATCCATGTCGAGTTTTTTCTGGAATGTTCGCGGGTTCAACAAAATGTCTAAACATTCCATTCTAAGGGACTGGATCAAGAAGGGTAATTTTCAGTTTGGGGCTCTTTTGGAAACTAGAGTAAAGGAGAAAAGAGTTGATGCTATAGTGGGATCGGTTTTCCCGGGTTGGTCCTATCTCTCCAACTATACTTCTCGCCGGCGGGGACGAATTTGGGTGGTTTGGGGCCCCACTGTCCGTTTAACTCCATGTTTTACAAGTGGTCAAGTGATCACATGTTCTGTTTTAATGGAAGGTGCAACACAAGAATTCTTCGTTTCTTTTGTGTATGCGGCTAATTCTATTGAAGAGCGACGACTCTTGTGGGAGGATTTGAAAGCCCACCAAGACTCGCCCATGGTTCGCAACAAACCATGGATGGTGGTCGGGGATTTTAATGAGGTACTAAAAATGGAGGAACATTCTCTTCATGAAACACACTCTGTTGTGATGCCTGGAATGCGAGATTTTCAAGAGATGGTGCAGTACTGTAATTTTGCAGACATGCTGTCTCACGGCCCTTTATACACCTGGTGTAACAAGCGTGATCATGGTCTCATTTGCAAAAAACTTGATAGGGTTTTGGTAAATGACTCGTGGGCCAATGATTACCAAAATTCTTATAGTGTTTTTGAGGGAGGAGGATGCTCGGATCATCTAAGATGTCGAATAAAAATTGGTGCTGATCCCATTCAACCCCGTAAACCTTTCAAATTCACAAATGCGGTTATCCATGATGAACGGTTTTTGCCTTTGGTCAAGGAATTTTGGGATACAACAGAGCCGTTATATCATTCCACCTCTGCGCTTTTTTGATTCTCTAAGAAGATGAAAGCCTTGAAGCCACGCCTTAAGCAGTTTAGTAAGGATTCTCTCGGAGACTTGACTAAAAAGGCAAAGGAAGCTTATGCGCACCTATGCAAAGCTCAGCTGGTGACTTTGCAAAACCCAACTGAGCAAGCAATGCAGCAGGAATCAGTAGCTTACAGCCGTTGGCCACTTGTTTCAGGGTTAGAAGAAAAATTCCTAAAGCAGAGGTCAAAGTTACACTGGCTAAAGGTAGGAGATGGCAACAACAAGGTTTTCCACAATGCTGCAAAGACTCGTCAGCTTCGAAATACAATACGAGAGATCAAATGTGCAGACGGCTCCATTGTTGATACGCAAGAAGAGATCAAAGTTGAGGCGGAGGGATTTTTCAAGGCTTTTTTAGGCCTTAAACCGTCTCAATATCAAGGAATCCCAGAAACAGCGCTGTCTTCCTTGTTAAGCTACCGTTGTTCAGAAGCTACTCAGGCACAATTAGAAGCAGAAGTTACGGCTAATGAAATCAGAGATACCCTCTTCTCTATGCCTACTGACAAAAGCCCCGGCCCTGACGGTTATACCGTTGAGTTCCTCCAATCGACATGGTCTATTGTGCAGAAGGATTTCACTTCCTCCATTCAGTCCTTTTTCATATACGGCTTCTTGCCAAAAGGGGTTAATGCTACAATTTTAGCCTTAATCCCAAAGAAAAAGGAGGCTACTGAACTGAGAGATTATCGACCAATTTCGTGCTGTAATGTCATCTACAAGGTGATCTCAAAAATTCTTGCTACTCGATTAAAAAAGCTACTACCTGAGTTCATTGCTCCCAATCAATCTGCCTTTGTCAAGGGTTGTTTGCTCATGGAAAATGTTCTACTAGCTTCAGAGATCGTCAAAGATTACCACAAGGACACTGTTTCTCCTCGAAGTGCCATCAAGATTGATATCTCAAAGGCTTTTGATTCAGTCCAGTGGCCTTTCCTTTTATCCGTGCTATTGACTCTGCAATTTCCACCACGTTTCATTCGATGGATTGAACTCTGCATCACCACAGCATCTTTTTCGGTGCAGGTAAATGGTGAGCTAGCCGGACTGTTTCGTAGTGAACGAGGACTTCGTCAAGGGTGTTCTCTATCTCCCTACCTCTTTGTAATCTGTATGCAAGTCTTGTCTGCAATGATTGATAGAGCAGCTTTAGAACGACAAATTGGATATCACCCCCATTGCCACAATGTCAAACTCACACATTTGTGCTTTGCAGACGACCTTTTGGTATTTATGGATGGGACTAAGAGCTCTATTGAGGGTATTTTACAAATTTTTGATCAGTTTGCTGGTTTCTCAGGTCTCAATATTAGCCTCGAGAAATCGACACTCTATATGGCAAGAGTCTCACATAGCGACAGGGAAGTAATATTAAGTTCTTTCCCTTTTGCAAATGGCACTCTACCTGTCCGATATCTTGGATTGCCTCTCTTGACTAAACGTATGACCACCTCAGATTACACGCCTTTGGTAGAACGGATTCGAGAGCGGATCGGGAGTTGGACTGCAAGGCATCTCTCTTTTGCGGGACGTTTGCAACTCATCACTTCGGTTCTACACAGTCTTACAAACTTTTGGATGTCAGCTTATCGTTTACCTAGAGCGTGCATTGCAGAGATTGATAGCCTGTGTTCTGCGTTTTTATGGTCTGGCCCCTCACTAAATGCGAAAAAGACAAAGGTAGCCTGGTCGGATGTCTGTCTCCCCAAGGACGAAGGAGGTTTGGGATTGCGTTCTCTGCATGATGTTAATCAAGTAAGTTGCCTAAAACTCATTTGGCGACTTCTTTCGAGCGACTCACTTTGGACCAACTGGATTCGAGCTTATCTGCTCAGGAAAGGTTCTTTTTGGTCGATCTCTCCTAACTCCACTACAGGTTCTTGGATGTGGAAAAAGTTGTTGAAATGTCGCAGGTTGGCTTCTGATTTTGTAAAATATGAGGTACATAGTGGAAAGAACATCTCCTTCTGGCATGATAATTGGTCGCAGTTCGGCTGCCTAATTGATGTTGTAGGTCCGCGTGGGTGCATTGACATGGGTATAAGCTTACATGCCACTGTAGCTGAAGCTCTACTTAATAGGCCGAGAAGACACAGGGTAAACCACTTCAATAAAATTGAGGAAGTCCTTGACAGTCTGCGCAACAGGGGTTTGGTCGAGACAGAGGATATTGTCCTCTGGAAAGGAAAAAGAGATAAATACAAAGCATCCTTCTGCACAAAAGATACATGGGACTTTGTTCGCATTGTCAAGCAACAAAGGATTTGGTATGCAGGTGTTTGGTTCTCTCACGCCACACCTAAGTACTCTTTTTTGGTCTGGTTAGCCATCTTGAATCGGCTTACGACTAGTGATCGAATGCAGCACTGGAACACACGGATTGATGGTACTTGTGCTCTCTGCAGCAACTCGCAGGAAACGCGAAACCATTTGTTTTTTGCTTGCTCTTACTCCAAGGAAATCTGGACAAGGCTCACCTTGGTACTCTTACGAAGTACATTTTCAACCGACTGGGACTCACTCCTATTACTCCTCACAGATGCATCTCTTGGCAAGCACACTCTGTTTCTACTACGGTGTAGTTTTCAAGCTGCGGTTCACTCTCTTTGGAGGGAGCGGAATAGAAGACGTCATGGGGAATCACCGATCCCACCCTCTCTGCTCACAAAACAACTTGATCGACAAGTCCGGGATCGCCTGCTCTCTATCCAAAGCAACGATCTTCTATTCGTCTGGCTCGCTTCAAGATGAAGACAAGCACTCACAATACTATTAGTTTTTTTAACACAAATCTTTTTTAAACTTTTTTGAATCACAGATTTCATATACAAACGCTGCATTCTGTTGTAACCAAGTATTTTTCGAATAAATTTTACATTTTATTCAAAAAAAAAAAAAAAAAAAAACTTCAAAGGTTTAAAAGTTTCTATATCCCAAAAAAAAAAACAATTAGTGTAATGAGGACCATAGAAAAAAAAAAAGATGGGACCTAAATGTTGGGGATGTCGACGTAAAAATTACTACATTAACACCATGCCATTCAATTTCTCGCATTTACCAAATCTTATGGTACGATACAAATGAAAATTTTCACCGTTAAATTTGCAGTAATTGTATAATAAGATATCGACTTAATATATTATTTTTTTTGAACAAAGATCGACTTAATATATAAGACGATCTTTTTTAGACTAATAGATCGAATCCATCGAATCATGTATAAATTAATAGTCATCCCCATATCTGTGCAGCCAAATAATTGTAGAAAATTAAAATATCGTTACAGCATAAATATTGACATAAGAATTAATTTTAACTAGATAGATAAAACTTAAAATTCAAATTATTTTTAGCTCTTGAAACCTATTGACTAAACCTATATAGTATGTAAATCGAATATAACATGAGATGTACGCAAAAACTAGTATCATAAAAATGATAATTAAAAAGCCATTCCGATACCCACAACCAAGTATATATACAAATTACTCACAACTAACAAATGAATATATGAAGCACTCTTAGTTATCAACGAAAGGTAAGAAAGGACATGATTGATTCTATTTTGGGATGATGAAAATGCGAATAATTGAGAGTCTGAGACGAGGCCACGACTTCTTGACTTAGATTCTTGATGATAAGAAAATTAATGGAGCAGCTGAGCTGAAGGAAAAGACTAGGAAACATGGAGTAGGCTCACTCTCTTCTTTATCCAATTTTCAGTGGTCCAAATTAACAACCACCATTAAAAAATACCCATAAAAAATCCAAAATAACCTATTATCATCAAAGGATATAATTTTTTTTTTTTTAACCTAACGACATAATAACATAATCAGGGGATAGTGTTAATCTATAGATATGGTGATGAACTGATAGAAACGCAATAGTGTTGGTATAACGTGCTAAGAAAATCAGGGAATAATGTTAATCTAATAATTATTTGATTGACCTAGTTGAAGACACTTTTTAGTTTTAAGTATGATTTTATGGGATGGGTATAAAACAATTTCTGTGTATAATAATAATACATACTCCCTCCCTTTAAAAATAGTTGTCATTCTAGGTCTAATTTTTTGTTTCAGTTTAGTTATTTTCTCTCTCTTTCTAATGTTAGTTTTAGTAGAAATTATCTCATTTCCTCTTTTTAAATAAATAAAAAATTAAATTTTTTAGAATTCTAATAATTAAATAAGGGTATAATAGAACATTTATCTGTTTTCTTAACTAATGTGAAAAACTATAGAGCGATGAGTAATAAAAATGAAAAAGTATATACTAGTATAAAACAAGCACTAGGAGAAGAAAAAAAACTCTTTCAATGAAGTAATTTAATTGCTATAATTGAACAGGGTGGGAAGGTGAGTAATCAGCGTAGTCAATCCTGCACTTTTAACATTCATTCACTTTCCTTTTTTAATCATCTCTGCTTAGATATATGTTTTCATGTCTACCCTTATATATAAATGAACACAGAATAGATGTTAAAAAAAAAAAATGAACAAAGAATAATAGTAAAAAAGTCACTTTCATTTGTTATCTCTAATTTACAAAGCATTAGTAGCTTTCATTTGTTGTGATACATTGATCATGGCCAAAATATCATGTTCTTATTATTTCCTCATAATCATGCTTGTGTTCTCAGGTAATTTCATTATCTCCCCTTCCAAACATGAAAAGTATTTTTCATTTTTTTAACATTACATAAAATATTTTATTGGGGCGCACATATATCACCTCATAACATGATATTATTATTTTGTATTCAGCGGTTGAGAAAGCTAAGGGAAATCTATGTACTAAAATCATTAATCCAGAAACTCCATACTGTGACCTTGTTGACTGTCGTCTAAACTGCTATATGGGATACAATGGAGTTGGAAAATGTTTGAAAACCAAAGTTGGTAGACATCCTAAATGTGTTTGTACATATAATTGTTAAAGAGACAAGTTTTCTAAATAATAATATATCAAAATTAAGAAAATAATTTCCTTGATTCTATATGAATAAAATTCTGGAAGTTCTTCAGGCCTTTTTTTTAAAAAAAAATTTTATCAACGTTCTTCAAGCCTTCTATGATTGAATAACAATCGGAAAAAAATCAGAAGATTTCAGTCACCTTTATTGTTAAGTTTTAAAACAATTACGGCTAGATTTGGAATAAAAATAACTAACGATGGTGATGATTTACAAATTAATAAAACAAATATAGTGATGATTAATTATCTTAATTTAACTAACCAAACTTTCAGAGCTCTCCATCATTTCTAGAATTTCTTATGATGATGATGAACAGTTTCAAAAAAAAAAAAATGTTAAAATATTTTCATCATTTTTTAGTGTTTATTTATATCGTTATATATTCATAATGTATATGTTTGGAAGATTTTTAACATTTACAATGATAATCTACTTTGTGTATATATACCATGGTTTTAACAGTCTACCATAATTACGACAAAGTGAAAAAACCATTTGACTACATACATCTTCATTCTTCCTCCGAGGTCTTACTGTCTTTCAAAATAAGAGCTAGAGCGTAATAACCTTACGGCTATAAACATAACATCCACTCTGCCCCAAAAAAAAACATAACATACATAGTACTCATTTTGCCAATTTAACAAAAGTTTCATCAATGAACTCTAACAACCTCTATTATTTTTTTTGAAAACGTTTTATAATATATACAGTATCTAATCCAGGCTGTAACTTTTTGTACCCTACGAAAGTTCATAATCACATCGACGTTGATGTTTTGCATAAAAATCACGTGGGAGTTAAGCATGACAACGTAGTAAAATTTCACTTTAAATTCAAAGGGCCAATCTTGTTCATCCATATGCACAAAAATAAATAATTGAGAAAAGCCTCAGCAATGACGTTTTCTCGTGGCCGCTCGGTTTCCTGCTTCATCCTCGCTCTATTCGCCGTCTTAATCAATCCGGCGATCTCTTCACGTGCATCATCCTTCATCAGGCTCCCTAGCTCTGACGAATCTCCTGACGAATCTCCCGACGAATCTCAAGTCATCGCTCACTGCGCGGCCTGGAGATTGGCTGTGGAGACCGACAATGCCGGCAAGTGGAAGGTGGTTCCGCGCGGATGCGTTAGCTACGTTAAAAACTACTACAGCAGTGGCCAGTTCGACGCGGATTACGACGTACTCGTTGTTTACATCACCAACTACGCTAAAACGATCAAGCTTGCCGGCAACGGCAAGGACGCATGGGTCTTTGACATCGATGAGACGCTTCTCTCGAATTTCGCGTACTACAAGGCTCATGGTTACGGGTAATAATAAGAGAAAATTGGAGTTTTAGTATATTTTTTAAACTTAATTGGAGAATTAGTACATTCGCTATTTAAAATTGGCAAAACACACACTTTCACTATTTACTACTATTTGAATTATTTTTAATCCTCTACTAATCATTTTATTTACAAATGTGCAATTGAAATTAAATATATATATATATATATATATATTTTATTAAAACATCCATTGAATCTAATAACTAAAATACTATTCAATATATATATATATATTTTTAATTTTTTTACAGATACAAAAAAATATATGTTTTTTCTTTATAATTTGATATGTATTTTGTGTAATGATTATATTTGATAATGTTAAATATTTTTTATAAATTTTGTATTCGTACACCTTATTAAGTGTACAAGTGTTTGTACACATTATAATGTGTACAGTTATCAAGTTTACAAATAAATAATAATACACAAGTTTAACCCGTATAGTTCATTTAGTGTACTTATATATATATATATATGTTAATATACCTGTTTTTATCCGTACAGCTGATATATAATATATTCAATATGAATGAAATAAAAATATTTAATATGTGTGTAATAAATGTGTACACTGTACTACATTTGTAAATGTGTACACTGAATCTAATCTTTTATGCAGCTACCCTTTTGTAATTTTACATTACTACACTATATCCACTTTATTATCTATCTCATATATCTTCTATTATACAAATAGTAAAACTGGTCTATTTCTCCAATTATAAATAGTAAATGTACTACAATTCCAATTAAGTTTTAAAAATGTATTATTTTGCCAATAAACCCTAATAATAATGCCCCATGCCCTCTCTATTATTAGCCCTTGGATATTGTTTTATTCATAATATGTTTTTTTTTCATTTATAAAAAGTCATAATGATTATTATTTGACTAACTTCGTTGACCATTAGATCTTTTTCGGTTTAAGAGCTTTTTTGTGCTATTTTCTTATTTAATTTGCATTATTTTTGCTATATATCGTACCAATTGGTGCCAGTGATTTTGTTTTAATTGTGGATTTAGGTCTGAGCCGTACGACAATACTCAATTCTATAGGTGGGTGGTAACAGGAAAAGCCCCAGCTTTTGATGCGAGCTTGAGGCTTTACAATGCTCTCAAGAAACTTGGTTTCACAATCATTCTGCTAACCGGCCGAGATGAAAGTCAAAGGAGTATTACTGAGAAAAATCTCCTCTACGCCGGTTATTCCGGTTGGAACCGACTCCTCTTGAGGTAAAGCTATGATGTTTTCTCTTGCTTTTGGTCTAAATCATTAAGTGGACTTGAAAGAAAAAGACAAGAAAAAAAAAAGATAATGGGTTACGTGTGATTGTTCGTTCAAAAAAAAAAAAAAAAGGTTACGTGTGATTGTTATAATAGCTATTTATGTATAATATTTGTCTCTAGGACATCTGACTTTATCAAATTTATTTCACTAATTAACTAATTTAGCCATCTACTGACTACTATATATACTAAAGTTATGAACAGGTAGTACGTGAGGAAAAAGTATATTAAGGTTTTAGACTTTGGTTAATCTAATAATTGATGCAGGGGTCCTGAAGATCAAGGGAAAGCAGCAACACAGTACAAATCAGAACAGAGAGAAAAAGTGGTTAAAGAAGGCTATACAATCCATGGAAGTACAGGCGATCAATGGAGTGACTTGCAAGGTTTTGCCTTGGCCGCTCGTTCCTTCAAAGTCCCAAATCCATTGTACTACATTCCTTGATAATCTGGCTAGTGATATTTTGCATTGAGTTTTCGTGTTTCTGTTTGAATAAGAAACTTATCGTACCCTGTCCTTTTTTTGTGTTTAGTACGATTGAGAGAAAAGGGGGGCCGAATAAAGAAACCAAATAATTTTTAAGTAAAACTGTCGGCGTAAATCAAGTAATGTTATTATTCCAATCCGTCCAAGAATATATCCGGTAAAATCATTGGAAACGATTTTGATATATTGAACCGTGCATACCCCTTGAGGTAAATAAAGGTACCAGTACCACTATCACTATCAATAATTGAATAGGAACAGTATGCTCAGCTAGTTCTACATTGAAGACAATATTTTTATTTTAAGTGTACTGCATGCAGCTGTACAAGGTTAGTGGTAGTCATCAAAACCATTAATTTAGAAAATATTTGTGGAACCATTTTACTGGATTTAAGCATTATGAATACCTTTGTGTATTCTATTTTTAATGTTTCTTAAAAATGATAAAACTTCCTATGGTCAAACCTAAAAGGTTATTATCGATTGTCGAGAAAATAAAATAAAACTGTAATAATTAGCAGGTTTGGGATGATTCACAGAAGATGACTTAACACGCATATTAATAATTAAAATTATTGGTTTGGTAAGAGTCGCAAAAAGATAACTAAAATTAAAGGCTGAGAATTGAACATGTTACCTTATTTAGAAAGCACTAATCTCTAATTAGTCAGTCAATCACATAGCCAAATCCGCTTCGCGACGCGATTGCAACTTAAAACTAGATCCAAAACAAAAAAAACAAAAAAACTTAATTTTCAATTGAAAAGTAACTTAGTTTCCATTAAAAAAATAAAACTCTGTAGTTTCCTAAGTTGGACCTTTGGACTCAAAACCCTAGAAAAAAAAAACTTTCTCTCAAAACCTTAGTTTTACAACTCGCCGCCGTTTGAAGTCCGCTTACCTCTCTGCCGCCCGAGGTTTCGCCGGCAGTGTGAGAGGGCTCTGCTTCTCTGCTTTTCGTCTTTTCTTCTTTGTTTTTTTAGTTGAAGTAGTTGGGAGCCTTGATCTCTCCCTCACTGGTCGTGTTGATGAGGGTTCAACCGCGGAGATGTGATGTCGCGGCGGCTAAAGCTACGGAGAGAGATCTCGGCTCGCTCTCCTCTTCGGGAGAATGGTGGTGGTTCGATGCAAATCCAGGCGGCCTCCTCTGCAGATTCAAGGTGTCAGATCTTGGTCTTTTGGGTCGCGTCCTCCCGCTACCTCCAACCTTCTGTCGGAGTTTCCAGCCGACCGGACGTTAATGGTTGAGTCGGGCTTTAGTTTTTTACCGTTTGTTGGGGAGTTTACTGTGAGCGTCGGGAGCCGAGATTTGAGATCTTCTCTAAAGCCAGCGTTTCTCGGGAGCTTCCTCAACTCTCTGGTGTCAGTCCGGCCAAGAAGCGAGACAACAAGGCTGATGCGATGTGGTCAATCCGGGAATGCACCATGAGGTGAAGCTATGCTAATTTGTGTTCCAATTCCTTATGTTTAGGTATTAGCATTCTGGTCATTGTGTGGAATAGGTCGGAGAAGCCTCTGTTCATGTTGGGTTTGTTTTGTGTCTATTGGTCAGGTCAGTCGGATCTATGGTCCGTTTTTTGGCTTAGGACCGGAACAATGGAAAGCGGAGGAACCAAGTTCTTTTTGATAATGCGCTTCTGGGTGTCGATGCTATTGGAACAAGTTTTACTCGCAGATCATAAGGTTCTAATAGTTTGGTTTTGCTTTATTCTTCAGTGTAGGATTTGGTCTCCTTTGTGTTAGTAGTTGTTTTCGTGTCATAGGGTTTTCTTAGGTGGTTTAAGAGATGATTTCATACCGAGTTGTGGTGTGTTATTTATCTCGTTGTGGTAAAAAAATGCAATGATTCTCAGTCTCGTAGCGTTGGATCCGCTAGTGTTTCAGGGCATACTAGATCGACTCATTGCATTTAGTCAAATTCTATGGAGGGATATTTATGTTCTTTTTTTGTGGATGTAATGTTCATGGATAATGAATAGTTGATGTTGAGCCAAAAANAAAAAAAAAAAAAAAAAAAAAAACTCTGTATGTGATTAGCGCGTTATAAAGAATTAACCTAGTATCATTTTCTTGTTTTTTTTGAACATCTAAATGTACTATTTAATTTGTTGAATGTCGAATCTTGACCTCTAGTGTTTTATAGTATATGTTTCATTACATTTTTTGGAAACGTTTTGAATTACCTCTTTTACACCATCATATCTAATCCAGCCTGTGTGTGAACAAAACATTGTAGTTCTCGATAACAAATCACGCGGGCGTAATACGACAACGTTTCATCTTTTTTTTTTTTATATATACGCAACCAATCTACTTCTAATTCCATCTGCACACAGAGACAAAAAAAAAAAAAAGAGAAAAGCCTCTCAAAAAAATGTTTTCTCGTAGTTCAAGCTCGATTACGTTCTTCTTCATCGTCTCTTTATTAGCCGTCTTAATTAACCCGGCGATCTCTTCTCGGGCCTCCTCGTCCTTCACCAAGCACACGCAACATTCTTCCATCGCTTCCAACTGCGAGAGCTGGAGATTGGCCTCCGAGACCAACAATGCAGGAAGCTGGAAGGTGGTACCGTCCAGATGCGTTAACTCCGTTAAAAACTATATCACTGGAGGCCAGTTCGAGAATGATTACAACATCGTTGCTCGTTACGCCATCGCCTATGCTAAAAGGGTCAAGCTTGGCGGAGATGGCAAGGACGCGTGGGTCTTTGATATAGATGAGACGCTTCTCTCGAATCTTGAGTACTACAAGGCTCTTGGTTACGGGTAATTTTATGTCCATAATCTCTCTTTTATTTAGTCCTTGGATTCTGTGTTATTTACACTATGTTCTTTATTTTCTAAAATCAAGCTCATAAAGTTATAACTATTGTTTGACTAACTTCGTTGACCATCAAACCGGGAAAATTTGTACATGCAGATCTAGTTCTCGGTTTATGATTTTTTTTCTTCTGTATTTTACTTTTTTATGCATTATTTTTGTTAGTGTATATTGGTGCAAGTGATTTGATTTGTAAATGGTGGATTTAGGTCTGAGCCATACGACGATACCAAATTCAATGAGTGGGCGGTTCAAGGAAAAGCCCCAGCTTTTGATGCGAGCTTGAAGCTCTACAAAGCTCTCAAGAGACTTGGTTTCACTATCATTCTGCTAACCGGCAGAGATGAAAGTCAAAGGAGTGTTACTGCGAAAAATCTCCGGGACGCTGGTTATTTCGGTTGGAACCGACTTCTCTTGAGGTAAAAGCTTTACCAAAATGATTATAATCTAGTTATGAGTAAAATTAGGAAGCCTTAAGTTTCATATATACAATATTTGAAAGAAAAAACACCAACAACGCTGGAAAAATAATTTACCACCGATCTACTAACTATTAAACTTATGAACCGGTTCATAATGGGGGGGAAAAAAACTAAGGATGTTTTTTGGCCAATGTGATTGATGTAGGGGTAAAAATGATCAAGGAAAAACAGCAACACAGTACAAATCAGAGCAGAGATCAAAAGTGGTTAAAGAAGGCTACAAAATTCATGGAAGTACCGGCGATCAATGGAGTGATTTGCAAGGTTTTGCCGTGGCTGCTCGTTCCTTTAAAGTCCCAAATCCGATGTACTACATTGCTTGATCATCGACTACTGATATGTTTAATGACTTAGAATTTATGTATGAATAAGAATTTTATGAAAGTATATCGTAATTCACCGAACATAAGGACCGCTAATTCTTAATGTCTTATGTACCACGTTCTTATTGACTGATATGCATGAGAGAGAGAGAGAACAACTATTTTTAAAAGCATCTTTTATTTCATTCTCCAAGTAACTCAAGGTACGATAACATTTAGAATGTAGTATAGGTCTGGTTTAACAGCATATGATATCTCCGACACAAACGCCGTCCTCTGCTTTAGATGTGTACTTTATTTTACAAAAAGGTCGATGCATTCTTGAGAAGTGCATGGCTTGCTAAGGTTCACCTCCACAATACATTTTTTGAAATCCAGTCCCTCTACATTTGGCATGCCATTACCAACAAAGCTAAAACAAAAAGAAAGGGCGGCATAATATTTTAGAAAGCTACCAAATGCTTTTGAGTAAAAAAAATAAACTAAAAAGCATATACTATTTGAAAATTATTAGTTCGGAGGAATCAAAGCTATAATTCTACATATATAAGATAGTTTACATTGCAAAATTTAGATGCAATGGCATAACTAATCATTTATCTACTCTAATCCATCAAGTCACAATTAACCATTTTATTATTTTCGTATACTCTAAAGAGAGATGACCAAAATCATAGAAGTATGTAAACTCTATAATTCACTTTTCTTTCCCTCTATTTTCTTAACTCTGATTCTCACATCCTCTATTCCCCCCACCAATATCACCATCCGGCTCTGCTTAGTGCTTAATTGATCTGGAAGCATCAATTTCAAGAATTAATGTATGAGTTTTATATCATTCACTGATATACAAGGCATACGAATTTATACCTGAAAGGACAAACATGAAGATGAGCAAATACGAACACGATGGTTTGGCCATGACTTGCGAAAAATGAGTGGATAATTAAGACTTGAAAATGAAACTCATTCTTCGATCCTGCAACAAAAACTTTCATCTAAACACTTTAAATCTGAACTTAAGAGACATCACCATTACAAGCTAAAAACAAAAACAAAAAAATCTCCATTACTCCAATTAGCCTTGGTAGAAGAGAAAATACATGAGTCTCAAACCAAAGGAACCAAAAACAAATCAAACCACCACCAAAAGTGGATCTATAAAAGTAAAATCAGACATTATTTCCACATTCTTTGCTTGCGCCCTCTCAGACTAATATCTTCAACTTCATTGACTAAACAAAAGAGTAACTAGTGAACCCAAAGAAAAAAGTTAAACGAACTATGCATCTTTTCGTTTTGATGTTTCAGATGGTTTAATTTGTGAAGTTTCTCATCTCCATCTACCGCATTCTTCAACAACCATAATAGGCATAATCATAATAGGGCTGCATCATCGACGTTGTGAATCTGTTCACATACTATGATAACGAAATCGTTTCGTTATTTTGAATGATAACAAATTTATATTACAGATGCATCAATCTATAAGTTTTTTTTTTGTCTAATCCTAATATTCATAAGATTCTAGATTTGAGAAAGAGATGTATGTGTTCTTCCAATTTGTTCATCACAGACGAAGGCACAGAGAGAAAGAAAGATAACAAAGCGGCAGCGGAGATCGAAGCATCTCCCAAAAAAATATATTTTCTTTTGTCTCTTTTTAGTCGTCGTTTTAGAGTTATAATTTTTGTATCATATTACTTGTTGCGACCACACAAAAGAAATTCTAATTAGCCAATACCCATAGAAAATTAGAAATTAAATGGTTTTCTCATAATTAATTCAGTTTAATAACATACGAGATATATCTTAGCAAAGGTAAACACAACCACAATTGTGAGGTCCTTGACAATGGCCATCCCCTTCGTACGTTTTAAAACAAAGTTCTTTGCATTTTGGAAAACTGCACGGCCTGATAAGATTTATGGCGCGAGTACACAATTTTGGTCCCTCTCCCTGTGAAATTGCCAAAGCCAAACAAGCTAAAACCAAAAACAAAACAAAAAAGTATATTACATAAACGTACGAGCATATTCTATGTGATAATGATTAATTCTAAAGTATGGGAACCTAGAATTTCAAAAATATGTGATGGTACAATCGATCCATCGGTTCAAGTCACACTAAATAATTTTATATGAATTAAATAAATTATATGTTTTAAAAAGACTGAAGAACCTGACTCTGTTTAAATAATCAGATGCATCGATTGCAAAAAATAATATCTGAGTTTTTTTTTTTTTTTGTTAAAATAATATCTGAGTTTTATAACATGTTTAATGAAATCTAAAGTGTACCTGAAAGAAGAAGCATGGAGATGAACAAATACGAATACAAAAGTTTGGACATGACTTGCAGAGAAAAATAGAGGATACTGTTGATCTATTAATTTTTTTTTTCTGGAGAAATTTTTTGATAGTTGAACATCGGATAGAGAAAGAACGTTTTTATATACAGTAGAGAAAAATAAATAGAAACTCTTTTCAGGAAGACTCTTTGACCAAAACGTAAAAAAGGTAAATAAATAATTGTAATTAATTTGAACACGAGATAGTCAAATTATTTAATTTAATGTGGAGAGATTCAAATTTATGTTCCTAATACTTTTTTTTATCAAAGATAAATTTATAATCAGCATATCTTATAAGATTTTACGTTACGAAATATGAAAAACAAGCAACAAATCATTTACTTTCCTTTCCTTAAAGGAGTTTTTTTTTTATTGGAAGTAAAATTTGGCAGTGAGATACTAGAATATGCATATTTTTATTTATCCTCAAGTAACTTACGGTGCTACTACCTATAACATTTAGAATTTATAGGTCTAGTTTAACAACATATGATATAATATCTCAGCAATTAGCAATAGAAAACACAAGGGCAAATATTGATTTTTGTTAAGGGACAAACGCCATTCCCTTTGTATTTCATAAAACAAAGTGGTTGACATTCTTGATAAGTACATGGCTTGCTAAGTTCCACCTCCACAACATCTTTTGATATACATTCCCTCTACATTTGGCAAAGTCAAAAAAAGCTAATAACAACACACAAATAAGCATAATATTTTAGAAAGCTTTATGGGTGTGACTGGTAATATTACTCTTTAAAATAGAAAATTGAGCTGAAAATATAATTACTCTAGCAATCGAGTAATTTATTTTACTCTAGTTACTCCATTCTTTTACAAGTCAGATTGAAAACGTTAAGCTAAAAAGAGGAAGAAAAAACTGTGTAATTTTTTTTTTTTTTTTTTTTTGCTAAGCGAGTAAATATCATAGAAATGAAAGAGTTTAGGATTTACATATTGATTACCTAAGGCTTAGTTTTTTGGCGAAAAAAAAAAAAGACAAGGAAGTAAAGAGATGGAACAAACTGAAACATTCAACGCAATCAAAGGATCCTAAGAGCATCTCCATTGGTTGGTCACTAAACAAAGTTACTTAATTGAAAATTGTTGAGTTAAGAATTTCATTAAGAAACTTTCAAATTTATGTGTGCAATGGTTGATCCTAAAATTGGATTGATCCTAAACTATTACAAATGCATGCAAATATATGTATTCTTCTTCTCTTATTCTTTGTCTTCTTCTTCTTATTGTCTTCTTCATGTTCTGATTAGAATCTTCTTGTTATTAGTTTCATCAAATTCTATCAAGCTGGCTGTTTCTACAGTTCTTCTTCAAACTCAATTACATGAGTATGTATGATTACTAAGCAGAACAACTAGCAAGTTAATCACAACCAAGCACACAGATTATGATATATATATGTGAACAATTAAGAGGAAACAGAGCAAAAAAGCATGACTCGATCTATGAGACCTCAATTATAACTGTTTATTTATTCTACAAAATCACCATTCAACATCACAACGCTTAAATAGTAACATAAATAGTTTTGAAAAGCATTGCAGGATCTCAACAAACAAACACAACCAGGAAGCTTAACTTACAGCAAAACCAGGAAGATCATAATATTTTTCAGTTTGATGCATCATTTGTAAAAGTTGTTGGTACCAATGGAGAATTATCTTCCTTGTTGGGTTCCAGGAAGATCATAATACTACCAACCTGCAGCATAAGAATACTCAACACATCGCACTGGTTTGTCATGCGTCCCAAAAATGTCCTCTTTTCTCTTCATTGAAAACAATCCTACAGTGAAACCAGAGAAAACCACTTAAATAAAATAAAAAAATAGCCGTCACTTATCCACTTAAATAAATATTTCAAGCGAACAATAATAGGTTAGAGAAGAGAATACCTTCTGATTTTTTAATCGACAAAAACATTGAAGCCGGAGAAATCATCATGAAAACGACAATCGAGCACTGCTCCGCCATGTAAGAACTCGTCTCGCAACGAATTGGTGCTCACATCATACAATCTCACACGCTTAGATTCAAAACAAACACAAAAGAAGAAATTATCTTCAGATCAAGGAAAAAGGATTGTTGGAGTCAAATCAGTTAAAAACAGAAAAGGGGTTTTGGACTACCACTAACCTTATCTCATGAGGAAACAAGCAGATGATCACTGTTATTGGAAACGAATTTTCAACTCAATTCTCCTCTCAATTCGACGGATCGTCCCTCGGAGAGTTTTCGCCATTAGTAGAGACAAAGAAATACACGAGAAAAAAAAAAAAAAATCTCTTAGCCAATTACAAACCGACACGACATAGTTAAGATACAATTCTAAAACCCCTTCTATTAAAGAGCATCACCATCGGTGGTGATACTATATAAATGCGGTTGTGACATTTTGTTTATTAGTATTGTAATACAAAAGTTTTATTTAATTAAATTTTATTTTGTTTTTTAAAAACCAACCTATGAGATGATGACACTCAGATGAGAAGGGTCTAAAACTGGTTTTGAAATGTCGCCGCAGAGATATGCAGAGACTGCTTCATTCTCTATCTTCAATATTTTATTTTATTTCTATTTTTTTAATTAGTTTGACACTCCTTTGGTATCACCATGGTTGTTTTTATTTTTTTTTAATTATTTTTAATACTAAAAGTTTTTACGAAATTTGTTAAGCTACTACCAATGGAGGTGTCCTAACATCCCTAAATTTACTTCGATGCCTTCTTGTGTGGATTGAATTAAGAATATGACGATCGATGATCTTGAATATAGTCTCCCGGTTAATCAGCTGAGAGTTATGATATACATTATTCCTTTGCTTCCAAGTTTGGTAGATGACTTCCTTCAACACAAGTTTCCATAGAGTAGATGGGGCAGTACGAGAAGACCCCCTATTCCAAGATAGAAGATCATCTCAAGTATGGAATCCAATGGGCGATAGCCGTAAGCCCGTAACCTGACAAAGACCTTATTCCACAAAGAAGAAGTAAAGTTACAAGTCAAGAACAATTAGTCTCTAGTTTCAGCCTCGAGTGCGCATAAGCAGAACCTGACTCTGTTTAAATAATCAGATGCATCTATTGCAAAAAATAATATTTGAGGTTTATAACATGTTTAGTGTGTAGCTGAGAGAACAAGCATGGAGATGAACAAGTACGAACACAAAAGTTTGGGCTCGACTTGCAGAACAAAAAAATAAAGGATATTGTTGATCTATTAATACTTTTTGGTTTAGAGAAAGAACGTTTTTATATACAGTAAGTGACAAAGAGAAAAATGGATTAGATTCTTTTTATGAAGCATATTAGCAAAAGTCAAAAACAAATATGAGGACTGTGAGTCTTTGACCAAAACGTAAAAAAAGTAAATAAATAATAAAATCTGAAGAGAATCAAAAGATTTAATTTGAATACCCGACATAGTAAGAACGTTCCTAATACGTTTTCTTTATTCAAAAATAAAAATATAATCAGCCTATGTTAGATTGTATGCGTAGATTTATCTATAAACGGATGGGATGAGGATCAAAGGAGTTTCACCGAGACAAATCTCTGCTACGCGGGTTATATCAAAAAAACAAAACTCTTCCATTGTTCCAAAACATTCAATTATCAAATTGGTATATATATCTGATCTAAACATATAATCGGGGAGGTCCAAAAAATCAAGGGACATCAACCTCAAATTACAAATCAGAACAGCAATTGCAACTAATTGAGGAAGGATCCAAAATCCAAGGCATTAACGGTGATCAATGAAGCGATCTTCTAGATTTTGCCGTGGCTGATCGTTCTTTCAAAGTCCCAAATCCCATGTACTACATTCCTTGATCATCCAGTTGAGACTTATGTATGTTTTAGATAATGGTTTCGAGTTATATTAGAAACAAGATCATACCGAATCCAAATCTTATAGTGAGTAAGAAGTTTAATTTCACAAACATCCAAATTTTTTTAATTATATTAGATATACTATCTTTTTACACTTTTTAAAAAATTTTAAAATTATGAATATTTAAATTTATATGATGAAACGAGTTTGAATTTACATAAATAAAATTTAAAAATCACTAGTTCAAAATTCTATAGTGAACTAAATATTAGTTATATCCAAAATTATGTTTGTGTGAAATGTATCAAAATAATAGTTTTAATAAAACTCAGAAAAATATATTTAGTTTTGTATAAGATTTTTTATTCATTCTCCAAATAACTAAGATATTATAACATTTAAAGTCTCGCATATTCTATCCTATCGGAACAATATACGAGATAAGAGATATTTCTCAGCTTAGCAATCGTAAACACAAGCACACATATTTTTGTTATGTTCGGGGCAAAGGCCATTCCCGGCGAACTTCGTACCACAAAATGTTTTGCATTCTTGAAAATTGCATGGTTTGGTAAGATTTATGATTGCACTACACCTTTTTGGTCCATCTCCCTCTGAAGTTGCCAAAGCTAAAAAAAAACAAAGAACTTATTTTAAATAAGCTAAAAAAAAATAATTTTAGTATATGAAATAAACGTACGAGCATATACTATTTGATAATAACTAGTTCAAAAGTATCTAAACCTAAAATTTCAAAAATATGTGATGGTACGATAGTATTTAGTTGTAAACGAATTAACCCATCGATCACAGTCGCAATTGTTTTTTTTTTTCTAATGAATTAAATAAATTATATGTTTAACAAGACTGAAGAACCTAACTCTGATAAAACAATCAGATGCACCGATTGCAAAAAAAAAAAGAAGGAAAATTGAGTTTTATAACAGGTTTAATGAAATCTAAAGGTTAACCTGAGAAAACAAACATGGAGATGAGCAAATACGAATACAAAAGTTTGGACATGACTTGCAGAAAAAAATAGAGGATACCGTTTGAACTATTAATTTTTTTTTGTTTGGAGAAACTTTTTGATATTGGTTGTCTATGTGATGGTACTATGTTTGTATATATAGATTATAGGCGACAAGAGAAACGTAGATAACCAATATATATCTCTTCGTGGGAACATATCTACTAAAATTAATGTGAAGGAGAATAATTTTTTTTTTTGAAAAAATCGATTTAATTAGTACAAAATATTACATTTCTATAAAAAGTTCTATTACATCATCTCTTCTTAATTTAGTATGCTTAGATTTTTTTACGTTAGCAATTATGAAAAAGAAGCAAAAAAATCTATTCACTTTAATTATTTTTCTCAAATTTTCTGCTTTCATATTTTTACGTTGATAAAATAAATATTTCTTGAGGTCAATGTTATTTCAAAAATAATAATAATAATAATTTGTTTCTCTCTTGTATCTATCTAGTTCAGTAAACTTGAATCCTCTAACAACTAAAATTAGATTACAGAGAAGAAGATGCATAGAAACTAATACTACTATTAAAAGTATAATTTAATTAATTAAAAACTTTGGTTTAGTAATAAAAGTTACATAAAACAATAACTAAAACTACTTTCTTTCTTTTTCAAAATATAAGATGTTTTTAACTAAAGCATGGAGATTAAGAAGTTTTTGTTTTAACAAGTTCAAAGAATCAGAAACAATACTGTATAATATAAAATACTAAACTAATCTAAAAGTTGCATAAAAACTTGAAAATATTTTATATTATAAAACAAAATCTTTTCTAAAAATATTATATTTTGAAACGGAAGGAGTATAAATTGGGAGAAGAAGTCACTTTCTCTTTCTAAATCTGGCTCCAATGGCGTCTTCTCCTCGTAGCTTTTCGATTTTGTTCTTCTTCTTCATCTTCTTAATCGATCCTTCCATCTCTACTCGCACCTCCTTCATCAAACTCCCGGGAAGCGTCGACGGATCTCGTTACTGCGACAGTTGGAGATTAGCCGCCGAGACCAACAACGCTGGAACTTGGGATGTGATCCCTTCCGTTTGCGTTGATTCCGTCGCTGATTATCTCAACGGAGAACAGTTCTTATCCGATTACAATGTCATCGCCGATTACGTCATCGCTTTCGCGAAGACGGTTGAAATCTCCGGCGACGACAAGGACGTGTGGATCTTTGATATCGACGAGACGCTCCTCACCAATATCGACTACTACAAGGCTCATGGTTACGGGTATGTTCTCTCTATTATTAGCCGTTGGATTATGGTTTATCTTTAATCAACGGCCCTGATGACTTTACATCGTCGACCTACAAAACCGAAGTCTGAGACCCCACGACTCCAAATTGATCTGAATTTGTGAATTATAGATCCGGTTCTTGGTTTAAGATCGCCGGTTCTATTGTAATTGTAGCGATTATTTTTAGTGTACCGATCGATTAGATTGTTTTTTTCTTTTTTGTGGTTGGTTTAGGTCTGAACCATTCGACTCGAATAGTTATAATGAGTGGGTAGTACAAGGAACAGCTCCAGCTTTTGATGCGAGTTTAAGACTTTATAATGCTCTCAAGAAACTTGGTTTCACTATCATTTTGCTAACCGGACGAGACGAGGATCAAAGGAGTTTCACCGAGACAAATCTCCGTGACGTCGGTTATTCCGGTTGGGAACGGCTCCTCTTGAGGTAAAAGCTATATCAAAACATTCCATACCAAATTGGTGTAAGTATAACTAATATAAAGATTCTGATTGCAGAGGTCCAAAGGATCAAGGGACATCAGCTACAAATTACAAATCAGAGCAGCGGTCGAAACTGATTGAGGAAGGTTTCAAAATCCGAGGCAATACCGGTGATCAATGGAGTGATCTTCTTGGTTTTGCCGTGGCTGATCGTTCTTTCAAAGTCCCAAATCCCATGTACTACATTGCTTGATCACCCGGTTCTGGCTTGTGTATGTTTAAACCTTAGTATCAAAACGTGATGTGGGGCTTTGAAAAGAACAATCAATTTTTAGACATGTAATGAGTAACAACTTATATTTTTTTGTAATTTATATGATTATATCCAAAATCTATCCATTGTACCAAAATATGTAAGAGACTTGTGTAGTGTTAATTTATTGATTATATTTGTTTTGTATTTTTCATAAGTACAACCGGAGAAAAGCTTAGAAGAAGCTCATCCTCTACAACCTTAACCATCTCTCTTTCAGGAAGACTGACCATAACCACTCGGCTCTTTTGTCCCTTACCTGACGGTGAGGGAAGCACTATGACTTGTCCACCTCCAGCTACAGGTCCTTTAACATAGCAAGACACGTGGCTCAGAACCAAATCTTCCTCGAACATCACTGGACGCGGATGAGACATATTCTCTAGATTAGTACACACGAGATCCGAACCATTAGATATCGCACCATTATTATTGCTACCCAGCCATTCGATCAAGTCCATCACCTTGTCGTAGTCTAGTCGCTTAGTTATGTTCTGAATCTCTTCAATAGTGTGAAATAATAACATTCTGTCTTTTGTTTTAACCGGTTTGGAATAGGGAACCTTGTGATAAACCATGCAATTACCAAAATAACTTTGGTCTAAACGCAGTAATTTTCGAACGTCTAAACACAAGGACATGTCCATGAGCTCATTTCTCTTCCCTTTGGCTCGACTCACACTTATCCAAAATAGTCCAGCCAAAATCTCAAATGTCGAAAACCCTGACTCATTCTCTCCAGCTCTAACCAACGGATCCGGAAATAGAAGAGTAACGGTGACGATATGGTCCTCGGTAACGTTTGACGGTGAAACCATTAGAGAACAAGATTTGGTGTACTGGTTGATCAGTTGGTTGTTAGAGATCAGTCTCTCATTAGCAAACCGGCGAGGCGGCAACTGATGGAAGAGTGGTGGAGCCATCATGGAACGAGACAGAGTTAAATCTGCCCAAGCTCGAATGAACATCATTGCACAGACTGTATCAGCTAAAAGATGGCTACAACTTAACCCAACAGCTAACCCACCACTTTCAAACTCAGTCACCTATACATAAAAATAAACCAATACATAAGACAAAACCAGACCGTTCTAAACCAAACCAGAATAAACTTGGATTATACGTACCTGAACATTAAAGGTAGACCAATAATAATGAAGATGGTACATGTCTTCCCAATGAACAAGCTTGAGTTCTTCCTCTCTATTAACACTCCTAAGCCATTCCTCAACTGACCCGGCTGCTCTCGCCTCCACCATCCTCACGCCAGCGTCGTTGCTCTTCACCTTCCACCGCCGGTTTACACCCTCCTTCTCTTCCGTACCATCAGTTTCCTTAACCAATCTTCCGGTTACAATCGGATAACAATTGAGTGTGTATGCTAATGACTCCCTTAATTTTTTTGTGATTTCTCCCGGTTCTCTAGTCTTGGAAGACCGGTAATAGTACACTAGACGAATATGGTTTGGTTCCATGACATGGTCCAATACTGAAAACTGGTATAACCTCCCTGGTTCAATTGATCTAGTGCTCACCACGGTTCTTTTGCATATGAATCTCACGCGGTCTTCCTCCATTATTGTTTTCTCTTTGGCAAACATTTTTTCTTTTGTTCTTTGGTTACAATCCAGTTTTGATGTGCTTGTACATTTTCGTACATACCATGTATATATAACATGTGCGTTTGTTGGTATGTATTTAGTATTTAGATATAATATCATGTTTTTCAACACATTCTTTTCCCATGAACTAAACAACCCTCTCCTAAGGGAATGTAACATTTCCATGGTCCCTTTAAAACATGTTTCTGTTACGGTCGGATTCCTCAGTGCCCTTAAAATAATCTTCAAATACATAAAACAACTTATGGTTTAATTTACATATAATGGCATCTTATTCTTATGTTAGATTTTATTTTACAAAAAAGAAGACATTAGCACAATTCGACTACACAGAAGCATCGAACTAGCTTAACAATGAACTGCTTACTAATTAACTAATCAAGTCACAAAAAGGATACATCTTTACGCATATAAAAAGCTTCTAGGATCAAAATCTAAACTATTATGGAAGAGATGAAGTGTACTGATCGTTACCCTCTTTCAATCCAACACTTCTTGCAGCACAAGCCAAAGGCTGCGTCGGAATCCTAAAACAGCTCATAGCACCGCCGGAATAACCAGAACAATCCGGCTGAGGCCGCTGCGAGTTCCTCCCGGGGATACAATTACCGACGAAATCAAACCCGAAACTAATCCTGGAATAACATTGAGAGCTGAACCCAGAGAAGAAGTTGAAAGAAACAGTGAGATTAATCAAACTCCTCAACGAACAGACCAAATCAGGAACCTCGCCGGAGAATTTATTGTGGGCAAGATTCAAAATTTCAATCGCCGACAAGCAAGAGATGGTCTCTGGGACATGACCCATCAATGAATTGTAGCTTACGTCAAAGACTTGGATCTCAGAGAACATACTAACAGATTCCGGTATACAACCGGTTAACTGGTTATTCAAGAGCAAAACTTCCTTCACCCTCGATCCCGTGAGGCCAAAACTCGTCGGGATTTCGCCGGAGAATCTGTTGTTTGCGAGATTGATCACCGAAGCCGGAGAATTCCCGAGGTTCCTTGGGATTTCTCCGGCGAATTGGTTGTTGTTGAGGAGAATCGCGTCTAACCGTTTGTTGAAAAGCTCTTCAGGGATTAAACCGGAGAAACTGTTGAACCGGAGATCGAGGTAAACCAGATTTGGGATGTAGAGTGTGACTAAAGGGAAAGGACCTGAGAGTATGTTGTTGCTTAGGTCAAGTTCTTGAAGTGAAACTAAGTTCTTGAAAGAATCTGGGATTTGGTCTGAGAATCTGTTGCTGTTGAGATGGAGGATGTTGAGGTCCGAGAGCAAAGCTATGTCTCTGACAAGTGTGCCTTTGAGGTTTGCATGGTTAAGATCTATGGAGGTTATACTTTGGCCAGAACAGAACACACCTTTGTAAGAACAAACATCTGATCCAACCCATGTTTTAAGAACACCTGATGGATCCTCTGTAATCGCTGACTTCCAAGCTTGGAGTGCATTGTAAGCTACACTGTTTTGAGCTGATCCTGGAACTGCATTACGGTTACCACCGTTGTTGTATCCGCCGCCAATCCAAACACCACCGCCGCCACCGATTCCGACTCCAACACCGCCTCCTACTCCAAAAGAAGCATCTGTCTGAATCAAACCACCCAAAAACAGGACGAAACAGAGAACCTTTAAGTTGTTCTCTTTCTTCTTCTTAGACATTTTTTTTCTTCTTTCTTCAAAGTAGCTTTCTGTAAGAGTTGACACTTAAGGAAAGAGAATGAATAGTGATTGTTTCAGTGGATTAATGAGGATTGTGTCATTGTGTGTGTGTGTGTGTGTGTGTGAGAGAGAGAGAGAGAGAGAGAAAGAGATTATGAAAAACAGAGTGAATGTGGTTGAAGAATCATTGATGATATGAGGAAGGGGGGACAAGATTATCAAAAAGAGGTCTGATTTGTTCCTTGTGTAGTTATGTCACATTTGCCTTTGTTTTGTTAAGTTTACTGTTTGTGTTCAACTTATGATTGCATGAATCATATCACGGGTTCATCTTCTTTTGCCTTCTGTTCCATTTTTTATAATTTTAATGCATTAAAAAAGTATGCATTTTAGTGTTTGTCAAAAAAAAAAAAAGTATGCATTTTAGTGTAAATAATGGATCACATGTTTTTGAATCACAAGAAAACTCTTACATCTGTCATCTGAATGTATGCACTACTTTGATTAATAATGGTTTAATTTCTACCTACTATACAAGTTCTAATTAATTGCGACTTCTGTAGACAGAAGATGTAATCAAGAATGTAACAATACATAAAATAAAAATGAAAGAAAATGAACAGAATCTAGATGAGGCTATAAATAATCAAAGGCATAGCTTGTGACTGAATATGGTGTTGTTGACTTGTGTGGGAGAGAGAGATATTTTGGGAGTGTGAGTAACTGCATCACATGGAGTGGCACAAATGCATTTGTGTCTTCATTTAAACAATTTCATCTAGCTGCATTCAATCCAAATGTTTTTCAATGCAATAATTATTGAGAGGAAAGCTTTATACTCCCACAATAAAAACTATTTTACTTGATCAAGCTAAACAACAAAAAATTGTAGATTTCCAAGCATTCACTATAAAACAACAAACAAAATGATGGTATTTTACTATTTAACAACGAAATATTTCTTTATATTTTTCATGTTACCACTGTTTTAACTTTTATGAATACCATCGCTCAACTAATTTATTATAAGATGTTATTTGACTATTTACGTCACGAAGTCTTTTTATATTTTCAGTGCTGACTGCTGAACAAAAAGAACTTTACAGATCAAACTTTTTTTTGAGGTAGAACAATATAAATATGACTGATCTATTAAAAAGTTTTCACTTTTCATTTTTTTTTTTTGGCAAGGGGCGAGTTCTTACAACTTGAATCAAGGTAGACAAAAAAAAACTAAAGATAGAGGCACTATGAGATTAACAAATGAATTTTCAAACTGAAACAGTTTAACAATATCTGAGAAGTTGATTGGATCCAGAGCGGATTCGTACTTGAAGTCAGGCTTCACGAGATCCTCAACCAGTAGGTGGTCATAAACGGCTCTAGCGGATGATGCGATTGAGCTTGTTAAAGGATGTTATACGAGGGAAACACTTGTGGGGTTTGTCGCCAACATGAGAGGGTTCAAGAGCATAGGATCAAAGACCTTTAAACTTTTAGGAGCAAACCTCAGGATAATAGATAAAGCTATAATCGGGAGTCGCATGGAATGGGAGGCAAACCGTAACAAAGCAGGTGGGTTATCCCTCACATGGAAATGTAGGTAAATGAGTCCCACACAAAGCTGGTAATCAGTTTGGTCCTAGAAAATATCAACATACTCAAGCTTTCGATCTAATGGCAGTGGATGATACAGGGGATCAAAGGGTTTAAGGGTAAGGTTCAAGCAAACTCGACAAGACATTATATCAAGCAACTTTGAAGACACCAATGTTCTGCTACTGAGAAAAACTCGTCTTGACCAAGCAAAGATAATTGGTACGTCCATGGAGATGCAAGTTAGTTCTTGATTGGGTTCAGGGAGAGGTTGAGACGGAGCAGGGCACTTGAAAAGGTTTAGGTAACCCCAACTTCTATAAGATGGGGTCATAATGCCGTTATTTTTCAAGCTAATCCAACCATGAGTAACAACCCTAGGTGAATCTAAAGGCAAGGTTCTCCGATAGCTTTTGTACCAACCTAGCGACAATGAACGATCATATTCTAGTTGCAGTTTTCGGACAAGTAGAACCATGATTCGGCACAAAGAGAAGCTAAAGAGAGAGTACAAAGAAGAGTTTGGAGCAAACCTGGGCTTTAGGAGAAAAAACTTTGAATCACACCTTTTATAAATGGGCCTCAATGGGATTCTAAGTGGGCCTAAACCCAGCTGGCGAGAGGGGTAGGTCAAACGGGGAACACCACGAGAGATTAGGTTCTCGCCGCCGTCAACCCTCATCTTTGTCGTCGCCGGAGCAGGCATCAGTCAGAAACCCTTGGACAAGAAACTTTCCGAGAGCTCACAATAGAGTCTGGATAGGTCTGGTTGAATCGCAGTGAGGGGGTGGAGACCAATACCAGTGACGAGAACTAGAGAGGAACTGCTTTAATGAAGACCGAGAGAGAGCCAATTTCTTTAGATCTGAGCAAATCGGGTAGATCTGCGTCAGATTCGGAAGTTGGAGCACAACTGGTTAAGGAGAGTTCTCTTGGTTTCAGGTTCGACGGAGAAAAGGTGAGACGTGTTTGAAGCGAGATAGATTTCGTCGGAAAGCACCTCTCTCCTCTCATTGATGATAATAAGTTGCCGTCGAACAGAGGTATACATGCGGTAGGAGGAATCGATTGAGAAAAAGACCAGAAACAAGTTGAAACAAAAAGCTTTTGGGAGCAGGGTATAGAAGAGAGTCGGGATTCTCGACGCCGGCTAGCAAAAGCTTTGCCGGCGCCAGAAAAGGTGGTGTGGTGAAAGTCTCGATAGTCGGACAGAGAGTGTTTTTCTTTTTTGATTTCTTTATTGTCTATACTTCTCGTTGTTTTCACTTTTCAATGAATGAAAACAAAATAATAATAATAAAAAAAAAAAAAAAAATTGCGGTGATTTGTAAATTGTAAAACAAAATCGATAAATCTTTGTTCCGTTTTCTGAAATAAGGTATTGGCCATCTAAAGAGCATGAGATCTGTATACCGAAAATAATGGACGTGCATGAGGGCTTACGAACATAAGTAATTGGAGCGTTATAGTCTTTATAGACAAGTATATCCGTGGTATGTGGTTGGTAGGTTTGGTTGGATTTGCTAATATATTAGTATCCAAGGGAGTGAATGAGATTTTCATGTGAATGAAAAGCAATAAAGTAAAGCCGACAAAATTCCGCATGCAGATTTGGATTGCACCTACTTCACATTGGAGATTTTTTTTCGTAGAACAAAAGAGAGAAAATGACTTCAAACCAGCAGAAAAGGAAAATATATATATGGCTTGGTGTACGTTTTCATGTTTTTAAGTCGGTTAAGTTTTTGTTAGTAGAAAACAACTTTTATCGAGTTAAAATAAAATTTAAATCAATCGGATTTTGGGATATTACTTGAATCAAAGTGAAAATTTTGATTAGTTCAATTTTTTTTTTTTTTTTTTTCAGTCTCTATGGTAAGAACATACCCAGTAACAAAATAATTTGTTGTTGTATATATTAGCTAAATATTTATATTAAAAAAAAATGAATTTGCGTATACGATTAGATCCATTAAATGATTTTTTTTTCAAGTTGGATTCGATTTTGATTAGGATAACTAATTCGATTTAGTTTCAGTTTGAAGAATGAAGATCCCAAGTACAGACGTACTGGGAAAATAATAATCATGTAGCATACTTAAATTGGTTGTCAAAAAAAAAAAAAAAGAAGCATACTCAAATGAACGTAGGCCTGTAATGGGCTCATTAAACCCAATTCATAGGAAGCCTAAGGTAGATTGGACATTTGTTAATACTACTACATTTAAAAAATATATATATAAATATTCCTCATGTGCTTAAACAAATTTCTTCTTTTTATCATTTTTTGCCAAAACTCTCTGTCTAGTAATCATGGAGTCCACATAAAAACAAACAAAGCATAAGCAAAAGGAAGAAAATTGATTCTTGGAGTCTTTAACGTCAACTCTCTATAAAGACTGACCATGCTGCGTACTTAAATAAATAGTTATACTAAATGAATATAAAAGTACAAAAACATAATATCAAATTTTGAATATTTGTACGTTAAAAACGATTTCGAGGAATATAATATGAGTTCAAAATATGAAATGGGAAATCGAATCCATTTGTCGAAAGGGAAAACTAAAATTATTAAAAAGAAGTAAGAAATAAAGGTAAATATTGTCTGTTTATGCCTTTATTCCAGTTTCGAAATCCAACCATGGCAAAAAAAAAAAAGGGTCAAGTCTCATCTCATCTCTCCCCATGTTGATTTTGCTTTTTCCTCTCCCAGTGTCCCCTTTTTTTGTCAATCCTCTCCCAGTGTCCCCATGAACACAAATAAACCTGGAGAATTAACTACTAAAACCTTAACCTCTTGTATCGATATTGATAATCTGATATCTTATACTCTTGGTACTCAAAATTCTACATTAGTACAAAAGCTAAACCAACATGATAAAGGTATAAAAATGGATCACATAACATTTTTTAAGTAGACTCTAAATTGTTAAAAAAAAACCTTCTTAACGGAAATGAATCAATTAAGATATTTTGAACTTGTGAACACATAGATAGAACACGTAAAAAATCCAAACGAAGAATTAGGCCGTTGTAGGGGTCATTTGATAAATATGCTAGAAGAGACGAGGGGAATATGGAATATATATAGAGAACAAAGCATCAAAGGTTGGAATGTTATATGGAGAAAATTAAAGACTAAAGAGGCCAAACATAAACATAGACAAGTGCTTTTGTAATATGGCATTACTTCTTATATTCTTTAGGTATAGATTCCATGATTCCACAATTTAAATCTTCTAACCGGAATCAGTTTTACTTCCCTACTCCCATTTCAAACCAACCAAAACTCACAAAATCAAACATTTTTTCAGAACTTAATTAGTTTTCATCAACATATATTTATTAACATTATCATTCCACGGACTTTTCAATAATTTATATTCATTAACATTATTAAACCTTTAAATTATCCTATAAAAGTCGACTATGCGTATATATAGCCAGTTAGCCTCTAATCTACATATCAAATTAAATCTGAAGGTTTATGCCACTAGACCACTAAGATCATGACAGTTCGAAAAGATCCCAAATTCCCACCCAAATGTATGGTAGTATTGAGTTAAAAGGTCAGACATAATACTCTTAAACATATAATTTGAGACGAAGGTTAGATGATTCCATACACAATCAAACTGACCTTTCGTAGATATATAAATGTAATAGCATCAAATTTCAAGTGACACTTGGGTTTCAGTGCATCGGATTGCCAAAAGGAGAAAGAACTATTCATAAAGTATATGGAAAGTAGTAAAAAGCAAATACTACTAGTATTATTTACCAACATATATATTAAACAAAAAAACCAATAAATTATACAGTTCATCCTACTTAACAAAACAAAGAAAAGACATAAAAAGAAATTAAAATAACAAAAGAAATGAGTTTAAAAATAAACATACTTATATCTAATTTTATATGGTACTGTTGATGACTTTCATGCAATTTACCTTGCTTCTTTTCTTCTTAGTCTCTTTGGAATATAACAGCTTTTTCTCTCATGCTTTTTTTTACTTTGGTTTCTTCTTTTTTTTTTTCCTTTTTTTGCTTTTAATATCAAAATCCTCTTGAATATATCACAAAAGACGCTTGATTTTTGGTGCTGCTTAAAAAACCCTCCACCATTTTAAAATCATGCATATATAACTTGATTGGTCCAAGATCGATCTATATACCACCTTCCATGGAGATATCATGATGATGATGATGATGACCATCATGATATATAGCTAGGTTTGATGGTAGAATCTTTTTGTGATGTTGGTCGACACGATCATCAGAATGGAAAATGGCACAATTACCCATGATGATCTTGGTTGTCAGAAGAGTCAGGGGCTGACCAAAACGTGGAGTACTTCAACCATTCTGCTTCTTGTTGGTTCCCCAATGATGATGACCCCTGCACCAATCCAAATCGCTTCTCAATACACACACACATATACAAAAGTGTGAGGATATCGAACTGGCCTAAGTAGTCTATCACATTCGGTGTGGTTAGAAACTAACTTTCAAATCCAAACCGGACTGACTTTCACATACACAGTACTGGCCTGTGATAGTCTTTCCTGATCCGAAATAACATGAACCGACATTAGACCCAGGAAAAAAAAAACCTAATCTACACACCAAAATCCTGTTAGCACTCCACAAATGGAGCGTATATGTATAAACTTACATTTTAATAAAAAAATTATAGGACAAAATAATAAGAACTNCGAAAAGATCCCAAATTCCCACCCAAATGTATGGTAGTATTGAGTTAAATGGTCAGACATAATACTCTTAAACATATAATTTGAGACTAAGTTTAGATGATTCCATACACAATCAACCCGACCTTTCGTGAATAGATAAATGTATAGTATCAAATTTCAAGTGACACTTGGGTTTCAGTGCATCGGATTGCCAAAAGGAGAAAGAACTATTCATAAAGTATAGGGAAAGTAGTAAAACAAGCAAATAATACTAGTATTATTTACCAACATATATATTAAACAAAAAAACAATAAATTTTACAGTTCATCCTACTTAACAAAACAAAGAAAAGACATATAAAGAAATTAAAATAACAAAAGAAATGGTTTAAAAATAAACATACTTATATCTAATTTTATATGGTACTGTTGATGACTTTCATGCAATTTACCTTGCTTCTTTTCTTCTTAGTCTCTTTGGAATATAACAGCTTTTTCTCTCATGCTTTTTTTTACTTTGGTTTCTTCTTTTTTTTTTTCCTTTTTTTGCTTTTAATATCAAAATCCTCTTGAATATATCACAAAAGACGCTTGATTTTTGGTGCTGCTTAAAAAACCCTCCACCATTTTAAAATCATGCATATATAACTTGATTGGTCCAAGATCGATCTATATACCACCTTCCATGGAGATATCATGATGATGATGATGATGACCATCATGATATATAGCTAGGTTTGATGGTAGAATCTTTTTGTGATGTTGGTCGACACGATCATCAGAATGGAAAATGGCACAATTACCCATGATGATCTTGGTTGTCAGAAGAGTCAGGGGCTGACCAAAACGTGGAGTACTTCAACCATTCTGCTTCTTGTTGGTTCCCCAATGATGATGACCCCTGCACCAATCCAAATCGCTTCTCAATACACACACACATATACAAAAGTGTGAGGATATCGAACTGGCCTAAGTAGTCTATCACATTCGGTGTGGTTAGAAACTAACTTTCAAATCCAAACCGGACTGACTTTCACATACACAGTACTGGCCTGTGATAGTCTTTCCTGATCCGAAATAACATGAACCGACATTAGACCCAGGAAAAAAAAAACCTAATCTACACACCAAAATCCTGTTAGCACTCCACAAATGGAGCGTATATGTATAAACTTACATTTTAATAAAAAAATTATAGGACAAAATAATAAGAACTTTCCATCAAATTTTAGACAGATTAAAAAAAGAAAGGAACGCAGACATGCTGTCCCCCACGAAACACAATGAAATCTATCAATGTCTCTTGCCGAACTTGTCTCGCGAGGTACTACGCATGAAAAAAAGACTTTATACTATTTACATATATATACACACATTATATTACATATAAGCATAAGTTGATATCCACCATCATTGCCTTTTAAATTAGTTTTAAAATTAATTAAAAAAACAAAAGAAAAGAATCTGGTAAATTTTCTATTGTTTTTCAAAAGAGTAATTTATAGGTATAAAGCAAACACATCTCTCTTTCTTTATCTTTTTCTGGTTTTGTTTACTTAACTGTGTTTTAACTCTTTCCAATTAAGTAAAGAATAAACGCAGAGTGTAGTCCTAAGTATCATTCTCATGCAAAACTGAAAAATAAAATATATTTTTTAAAAAGGAAAAGTTTTTTATTAAAAATATTCTTCACTTTTATTCAAATATAACCTACATTGTCATCTTCGACTAGCTACAATATCCTTATAAAAATATTATTATCTTAAAACTTTTATTTGTATCATCGATTTTGGTCTGTCTCACTTGTATATGATGACTCCCATACGATAATTCTGAATCTACGTGGTACCAAGCAACATCTTATTCAATTTTATTTAGGTGATAATGATTATATGTCTCATATATATATTTTCTTAAAACTCATGATGGTAAAAAAAAGAGGTTTTCCCCATGAAATTAAGAGTCAAGAAAGGGATTAATAACTTACATCTTTTACATCATGATGAGTGGTAGAAGAAGTGCAGCCCATTATGAGTTCCTCCAATCCAGAAGCTGACCTTCCTCCCATCTTCCCATCATTATGTTCTTCTTCTCCTTCTTGACGTTGTTGCTGTTGTGTCTTGTTCAGTCAATAAAGACAAGTAATTTCAGACGAAAATATATTATTATTAAATTCTCAAAGAAAATTATCTTAAAACTTATACTCATCTTGTCTCTCCATCACCAAAGACCACATTGGTTTCCTACTTGTTCTTAGTTTGGCTGACACTAAAAAGTGACTTAGCTTTTGTTCGCTTTGGATAATGGGTGGTTAGTTAGACACATCTTAATAGACTAAATTAAATTAGCATGCATAATTATTATTTATTAGGCATTGTAACTCTATTTTTTTATTTTTCCTTGACCATTATCTTATTTATACTTTATTTGTCATAATCAATACTGGTACAACCCAATTTGCATGCTTATGTAGTCCCATCATTGTTAAGTCACATGCATGCAAATATCTTCAAAACCTAACAACATGTGCAAGAAATACCATGTCTACTACTACTTAATTAAAAACCGACATATATATATATATATATCCCTGTGTGTGGAAGAAGAGAATGAAAACCTCCACATAATTAAGTATTAGTAACTATATATATATATATATTAATTACTTTACGAAATCATAACCCTAAAATAAATTATACTATGTTTTAGTTTTGCATGACTCACACCTTAATCAATACTAATATAACGTAATTTTTTTTTGATTGTTATATATAAATCATTGTGATACTTCAGCTAACTTGGTTTCATGACATGAAACTGGTACCTACTCCTAGATAATCAAATACTATTAATAGTAAACAGTATTTATAAGTTTTTTCGGTAGAAGTAAAATGTTAAAAGAAAAGAAGAAGATTAGCTATTTTACCTGGTAATTTTCATTGGGAAGCAGGATTCGATGAACATGATAAGGATTATCGTCAAGGATATTAATGGAGGCATGGTGAAGCGAAGTCGATGGAGATATAATGGTTGATATTGGATGTGTAGGCTGGCTTATGTTGAATGCATGGTGCCGTTGTTGTTGGTGTTGTTGATGATGATGGTGATGGTCATTAGCCATATGATGTGATGTTGATGCTGATGCCTGGTGACGATGATGACGATGGCGATGTTGTTCTGCCATAACACCCTCACATGTAGCCTGCCCGGACTGAGGAGTTTCCCTCCTCGCCACCTGAAAAGTTATTTTAATTGCTAATTAAAAAGAATTATTATATATTTAATTATATGTACATATGTATTTAATTAGAAATATAATTACTTTGATTATTCCATAATCTTTTTTGGACCGTTGCGGTTTAGACATTGTTTTCTAGAGTTATCACGTTGGGTTAAACTTTGGGTCATATTGTTAGCCAAAAGTTGATTAGCACCAACCGTTCATTATTATCACGTAGGATAAATTTTTTTTTTTCATAAAATTTCTTGACACTTTAAACAAAAAAAATATATGCAACCAAAAAGAGCACTTTTTACTTGCAAAACAGGCAAATAAGAACCCTAAGCATCATTTTTTATAACTAATTCATGCGAGAGTAGCATACGTAAATAATTAGTCAAAACTAAATTGAATTCAAAATAAATCAAAAGTCACATTTGATATTTTTTTTTAAAGTCTTAGTACCAGTCGAGTATGCATATTAAATTAGTTATTTCACTGAGCGAGAAATCATAATTTAAAAAAAAAAAAAACGGGTGCATACCTCATCAAAGCTCTTCATAAACGGAACAAAGCTTAGTTGATCCATTGCATAACTCGGAAGCCCAGCCGCAACTGCCGCCGCCGCTATGGCCATAACGCCACCACCAATGCCGCCTACTTCATCCGATCGATTCGGAGGGTTAACATTAATAATCTCTCTGGAAGAAGAACAACTCCCACCACTAGTAGTCCCACTATCTCTCCTCATATGATATTCTCCGCCGCTACTTGCTTCACCGCCTCCGCCGCCTATAGCGTTCAAGCTCGATGTCGAAGACGACCAGTTGCATTGTCTAGGCTGAGTCTGATAAAAGATCTTAGACACAACAAGCTCTCCTTCTTTCTCTTCCTCATGTGTCCCCAAATGGTATTGATGCATTACCCAATTGGTTTTCTCCGGTTTTCGGTTCTTACCAAAATTGGTATACAAAACCAAAATCTTTTTGCAACCTTTTTGCTTACCGTTTACCATGACTGGTCTTGTCTTACCGGTCTTATGCCACCTCGTCTCACCCGAGCTACTACTTCCTTGCAGATTATTGTCACATTCCGTTTGAATCTTTCTTCGCTTTCTTGTTCCCGTCGTGTACGCCTTTGATGGTCTATGAAAGAAGTGTCTGCTTAAACCATCTCTAGTCACTCCTACCAAGAAAAAAAATTATTGTTAATTTATATGTTTCTTGTATTACCCGAAATAAAAAGATTCAAACTTTGGTATGACCCAAATGAACAAAAGAGTTGAGCATTGGTTTGACCCAATTCTTCTTTGATAGTCATATCAGACAATCATATATTATAAGAAAAGACATGCATGTGTGATTATAGAGGGAATGGATGAAGAATGTATATATAGATTTATAGGTTGGAAAAGTTAGGTAGGTATATAGTGTATGTGTGACCAGAATATATTAAAAAAAAGAACAAACGTTGGTGTGACTTTAATGTTCTATATATTTCCATAGTCATTACAACGAAGATATATGATGAATGTGATATATATGCATATATGTACCGGGAAGTTTCTCAGGATGAGTGTAGCAAATGCCGTCTTCGCCTTCAATGGTTGGGATGAATTCGTCAATGAGAGGGTGAGATTTAAAGTCTTTAGCTAAGACTTTCGCTTCTAAATGTTCAATCAGTTCTTGATCCGTTGGGTCAAATTTCACTCCTGCTGGTAAACCAACCCAATCCTGCTAAAAAG
>NC_025694.1:5506283-5547496 GCF_000633955.1 Camelina sativa
CCGTTGACTTAGACACGACGACCTCACTCATGCGATTCGTACTATCTAGTACTTTGGTATTAAAAAAAAAAAAAAAAAAAAAAAAAAAAAAAAAAAAGTAAAAAAAAAAAATAATAATATAAAGATAAAGAACAAGACTACAAGAGAATATAAGTATATACAACTATACATATAAAGACTCGTATATAGACACGCTTTAAATTTTGGATTTCGAATTCATGTAAGCGATAGAATAAAACAGAGAGCATCATTCTTGATGTTCTTCATTGATTCTTTTCCTCTTTTTTTCTATTTTCTTTATATATGAAAAAAAAACATTTGCAAGTGACCTAAACTGAGAAAAAGACGGTAGAAATATATATATTTTTTTAAGTTAATGGGAAAAGAAAAGAAGAAAAAAAGAATATTACTTACAGGTTTGCCTTCGAGCTTGTGACCGCAGCTAGGACACTTCTTGGATCCACAAAGTTGATGTTCTTCGATCTTTGCGTCAATTATATCCGAACCAGTCACCGAACCAGCAGGATTACTCTTGTTCATCTCGATCTCTGATTTACTTCTTTGATTTATTTCCTCTTATGCCTATGTGTGTAGGTGTAGAGATAATAACAAAACTCATCCGATCATATCCAAGAGTTGAAGTATATGTATACAGAGAGAGAGGGAGAGAAACAAGAGAGAGGCTAGAGAGAGAGAGAAAGAGAAGATTTGAAAATAAACCCTCTATTATTATAGAGAAGAGAAGCTACTGATTTTGAGAAGACAAGACAAAAGAGGGTTTTTCTTGAAAACCTAACCGACACAAGAAGAAGACAAAGTAAGAATTTTATGGGGAAAAAACCCCCCAAATTATGCTAAAAGGAACAAACTTGGTCGAGCGGAATAAGATCTCAGACAGTACTGCAAAATCAGGAATTAAAGAGAGGAGATAGAGAGAGAGAAAGCGAGAGAGATAATAAACGACGAAGAAGAAGGAGAGAAAGTGTGAGAGTTTGGGATGTGAAAGATTATAAATTAATGAAAACATTCGAGAAATTTTTATTAAAAGTATAGTATAACATATTTAATATGTGTGTATAAATAAATATGTGTCTATCTCAAACTTTAACTGAAGAAGTAAGCGAGAGAAAAAGGAAAAGGTGGCTCTGAAACCCATTCACTGACCCACCTTTTATTTTGCCTTTGCTGGTTTAAGAAGCCGCTATGAGTCTCTGAAGCGGTTTGTTTACATTTATCTACAACTTCTACACTTTTCCATATTCAAAATATTTCTTAAATTTTAACACTTTTGCATATTCAAAATTACATTTATCTATTGTATATATAGATGGTATATGGACATGTATATGCTTCAAAATTTTAAGTTACAGTCTAGCTCATTCATTGCAAATTTACATATTCAGTTTGTATGCTATATAGTGATAAAGATCTCCTACAAAAAATTCAAAAGTTAACCATTAATCTTTATCGTCAGTTTCATGCTGGCAAAAGAAATACGTTAGAATTTCGTTACCATTAACTTTAACAAATATGTATTCTTTTGGATGATGAATTTTAGAGTTAACATATTAAAGGTATTATATGTGTATATGTACATACTATATAGTATAAGTATATTAACATAGAAAACCTAAGAAAAATTGAACATGGATTATGTGACATCGTTGGAAAAAAAAAACTACATAGATTTTCGTATTGAGAAAGAGTCCGATATTAATCCTTTATGGTCTACATATGATACATTAAATATATATATATATACTTCATACTTTTGATAAAGATTTTAAAGTCTTTCTAAGATAAACGTTAGTCGCCATCACAACCTCTAGTAACTTCTATTTAAGGAATTAATCTAGTAATTTTGAATCTGTAGAAGGTTACAATTAGAACAGAAGAGAATAAACAACAACAAAAAGTAAAAAAGAAGAAGAGAGACGAAAAAAAAGACGAGAAGAGGAAGGGAGATCACATGGGCATCGAGCTGGAAGAAGTGATCATTATTCTTTTGTTATTCAATTTCTTTCCTCGTTGTTATTATTTTATTTTAATTTTCTGAAAGAAAGAAAAAAAAGGAATTAAGAGGTTGCTTGATAAGTAAGGCAATTTGAGCAGTGTACCCATCATATGGACCACACCATCTCATATTTTTGTAATTTATAATATCTTCCGTATTATTTAGTTATGAAATAAAAAAATCATATGTCTCGTAAATAGAAAAGCAAATATTTCTTAATTATGAATTTTTTTATTATTATAATATGGTCTCCTTGGAGATCCGTTTACATCAGCATGAATTATGAAAACATGGCAACTATATAGTACTTTTTACATATGTTTCAAATCAGACAATAGTTTCCTTTTTCCCGTAAAAATGTTTAATGAACTAATAATCCTGAAAATATTACCCCCATAAATTAAATTTGTAGTATTAGCTAAACATATTGTACGCATTCTATTCATAATAATGATTATAAACTTCTACCGTATAATCATATTAGTGTGGTTTTTCATCAACTTTTTTGAGAAATAAAAAATTAGGTGGTTAGAACTAACAAAAGAAATAGAAGAAAATTGTATTGAACCACTTAAACGTACGTCTAGGTTAAATGTAAAAAAAAAATACTCAATTTTAATCGTAAGAAAATGTTTTTGTTTTGTTAAATTTTCTATTCGACAAATTGATTTTTTATTTTATATAAACGAAACACAAAATTATGACTTATAAACGTAGCACTCTTTGCTTTCTTGATTTCCGGTCACGCTGCAATTTAAAATTTTGATTAGAATCGGTTTAATCTAGAAAGTGTCAGGTGTAATGAGCTTATACGGCTCTTAATATATGATGTATGAATTAAGATTAACGTAGCCCCCACAGACTATGGGTCCATTCTTGAACTTGAGAATTGAGATCTTTCGATTGGATTGGACTGTTTAGGTCTTGGAACTCTCTTCATCAACCATTTTATATTATTATTCATGGCTCTAAAATCTCAAAATAAACTGCCAAAAATAAATGATGTCATGTAACGTTACTTGAGAATTAAACTATTCATAGTAATTTTTGCGATTTGAAAAAATCAGTACATATCTCTTGATACTATTATTATTTTCCTAATCAAATTTAAGAGCCATTAGAACTTAAAACGTAAGTCACGTAACTATTCAAAAGTAAATCCTTATATTCTTGATCGTACCCGGGGTGAGAAAATATTGATATTATTGGTTTAACGAATTTGTATGTTAGCGTTTTTAATGTCACAAGAAGTTCCTACCTCAATCCCAACGGTAGAACACCACCAAACCAAAAAGAGGCAAATAAATCCCTACATACATATATATATATAATCTCTTTTGTATATGCTCTATATATATACAGTACACACATCATAATTACATTATTTATTATTTAAAAGAACATTCAAAAAATTAAGAGAGTCAAAGAATGAAATCATGGAGGGGCCAAAGACATGTTTGAATAAAACATATAGATGCTTATGATTGCCTCTTTGTCTGGCTATTATTATATCTTTTGCCATATATAATTCTCTCTTATGTTTTATATATGTAACTCTATTGCTATTAGAAATCTTTAGAACATATATATAGAATGTGAGCTTAGTTTTATCCCATTTCCTATGACAAAATTCTGAATCATCTTCAACATTGACATTTTTGGTAGTTAAATGAAGAGATGAGACACAAAACAATATTAGGTTTATTCATATTAGCTGATTGTAAAAAGGTTACAAATGTACAACAGATACAATTAACCAATGTGAAACCAAAAACATAAAACATTTGCATGATGATTGAAGCTATTCTTCCAGAAATAACTTCAAATAAATTTGTATTCTAAGTATTAATAAGTGTCTTACAGTATACACATGGAAGATCATAGGATATATTGGCAAATTATGGTTGTACAATTAGTTCAGAAAAAATGGGCTATTGAGCTTACTAATGTATATGTGGCCGATTTAAATAAGATGTGAAGTTCTGTCTTACGTGGGCCGGACTTAGTAGTTCTTTTCCTTAACCCATATACTCAACACTGTCTTACATAATTATGAAAATAATGTATTAAGAATTAGGGAAATCAAGCCCAACAAATGTATTCGAAAATGAATTTGTCTCATCCACCAAATTCTTTACACAAGTCTTGCTCAAAAAATTAAACTAACCCAACAGCCACAAAATTCAACATCTTATTTTGTATAAAATTGAACATTTTTTTATACATAAATTAAACTTTAACTTAAAAAGAAAACTACACTCTCTAAAACGAAATGAAACTTGACAAAATATGATTGTTACACTACACAGTTTTATGTCTAATGAGAAACATGCCGTGGTAGGCTAGCATTGTACATGCCCTTTACCTTAAAATTTTCTATAAAAGAAGAGACGTAACCCAACAGCCACAAAACACCGACTCCAATAAAAATATCAAAATCAAAATCAAGTCTCTTTATTAATAATTACTCCAAATCTTTCAACAAAAATTAAATAAAACCCTTCAATTATTGAATTGGTCAATTTCACTCCCCCAAAGTAATACTCCTGGTTTTTTTAGTTGTCAGTTTAGAGTAAAAATTTTGTTTTCTAATACTTGTCACTTTAGATTTCTAATGCATATGTTTACTAAAAATACCAATTTTATCCCAACTATTTTAATACTTTAACCAATAAAAGAATAGAAAATGTGTTAAATAAGGAATATAATAGATATCTATTTTCTTAATATGTGTCCAAAGCTCTACAACAACAAGTAAAAAAAATCCTAGGAGAGAAGAAACCTTCTCTCTTCTTCAAATGATCCTTTTGTCTTGAATCTTCTTCTCTTCTTTAAAGCAAACAAACACATGTAGCCACTTGTTCGTTCACACTCTATCTTCTTCTTCATCCAAAACATTCACCACAAACCCCGTGATGCCCTGATCTGCTTCCTCCTCCTCCTCCTCCTCCTCCTCCTCAGTTCTTGTTTCAATTTCTTCAAAGGTGAATACTTTTTCTTATTTCCTTTCTAAAGTTCGCATTTTTATTTTTGTGAACAAAAAAAAATAAAAAATTTGAAGTCAAACTCTGAGTTCCATTTTTGGGTTTTCTTCTATACAAAAAAAAAAAGAAAGAAATGGGTGATGATAATAATAACATTATCTCGGATCTTTCATCGTTGTATGGATTATTTTAGATTCCGATCATCATCTTCAGGTGGGAGGAGTACGGCTTCTGAAACCGATCATCATCATCATCAATTAATCCCTAGAATCAGTAGGAAATATCGTTCATTGAGCTTTGATTCGGGTCTTCGTCTGATTGCTTCGCTTTCGAATAATCATCAGAGAATTGAGTCTCCGACAAGGTTGGTTATGTCATCTTCTGTCTCAAACTCTGACCGGAAGATCGTTACTGGTTCCGCCGGTTATATCCTTGAAGACGTTCCTCATTTCACCGATGACTTCCCTGATTGCCCTGTACGTTTCTCCCCTGCCTTTTTTTAGTTTTTGATAATGCGAAAGCGGGAAAACAAAAAAGTCTGAAACTTTTTTTTACATGATTATGCTTTTAAAGTTACCTTTTTTTATATAGCTTTGACGTTTCTTTTGTTAGCCCCCAAGTTGTTAATGATTTCTTCTTCTCTGTTTGGTTCTTTGTGTTTATGTTATTTATGGATGCTTCAGACATATCCAAATCCGTTACAAGACAATGCTGCTTACTCAGTTGTTAAGTAAGTTACCGTTTTGTTTGCTTTTACCTCATGGAACATGAACTTTCTTTTCTTTGCTTGTTGTGATTGAATCATCAGCTTCTTGATTGATTCAAATCCAATGTGTTTTCAGGCAGTATTTTGTTGATGATGATGACACTGTTCCTCAAAAAGTAAGTATAAACACACTCTCTCCTTTAGCTGTTAGCATTTCGATTATGTTTGTATTGTATATCTTGTTAATGAAGATTCAAGTTTCGCCCTTTTGCAGATAGTTGTTCATCCTGATAGTCCTAGAGGAACACATTTCCGCCGTGCTGGACCACGTCAAAGGGTATTATTTCTGTCTATTGTTATACCTCAAGAGTGTATGCTTAAGTTAAGTAGGAGAGCGTTGATGGAATGTTTTTGTTTACGCAGGTTTACTTTGAGTCAGACGATGTTCTTGCTTGCATTGTTACTTGTGGTGGTCTGTGTCCAGGGCTTAATACTGTGATCAGAGAGATAGTTTGTGGTTTATCTTACATGTATGGTGTCAAGAGAATCCTTGGAATTGATGTAAGCCCCATCGGTTTGGTTATTATTACAGCATTGCTCTTACTCGATATATAAATCTTGAGATCACTTGTGGGTATTTCAGGGAGGTTACAGGGGATTTTACGCGAGAAACACAATTCATTTGGATACAAATACAGTGAATGATATCCATAGAAGCGGAGGAACCATCCTTGGGACTTCAAGAGGCGGTCACGACACCACCAAGATTGTAGATAGTATTCAAGATCGTGGGATTAACCAGGTTTGTGCTTTACTTTTAACTCAAAAATGAATATGCAGAAGAAGAACTACATTGAAATGATGCAAAATGCTTGTCTGTTTTGGAGTTTTACCAGGTTTATATAATCGGTGGAGATGGATCACAGAAAGGAGCAGCTGCTATATTCGAGGTAAGCAAAACTTCTTCTGATCAGTTCAGTTGGTTGATATATATCTAATGACTCTCTCTGCAGGAAATTAGAAGACGCAAGCTTAAAGTTGCGGTTGCAGGAATCCCAAAAACAATTGACAATGATATTCCTGTAAATATTTTTCCCTCTATGGTTTGAAATTTTGAATCTTGTATCTTAGTTTCGTATGGTTGTATAATATAATAACTGTTTACTCTATCTTAATACAGATTATCGATAGATCATTCGGGTTTGACACAGCTGTAGAAGAGGCTCAACGTGCTATCAATGCTGCCCATGTCGAAGCTACAAGTTTTGAGAACGGTATTGGTCTTGTGAAGTTAATGGGACGGTACAGCGGTAAGCAGTTTCCCTTTACTAGGGTAGTTTTCACTCAAGTTAAGTTGAGCAGCGAAGAGATGTTTACATATTTTTAAGGGTTTGTGCAGGATTCATTGCAATGTATGCAACTCTAGCAAGCCGAGATGTGGACTGTTGCTTGATCCCGGAATCTCCATTTTTTCTTGAAGGCCCAGGCGGGCTTTTTGAATTTATTAGTAAACGGCTAAAAGAGAGTGGTCACATGGTGATTGTAATTGCAGAAGGTGCGGGACAAGATCTGTTGGCTGAAAGCATAGAAGAGTCAAAAACTCTCAAAGATGCCTCTGGAAACAAACTTCTACAAGACGTTGGCCTATGGATCTCTCAACGGATCAAGGTTAACATATTGTTTTTTCTCGTACAAACAGAGGATTTTCTTGAGAAAAGATCAAGAATTGATTTGCTTACTTATGCAGGATCATTTTGCCAAGAAGATGACTCTTAACCTCAAATACATAGGTATATAGATACCTTATGAGTTTTTTTTTTGTGCTTGTGTTCGGAAAAATGATAGTTCATGTTATGTTTTCCTTTCAGATCCCACCTACATGATAAGGGCTGTTCCGAGCAATGCATCAGACAATGTTTGCTGCACTCTATTAGCTCAAAGTGCGGTTCATGGGGTGATGGCTGGTTACAATGGCTTCACTGTTGGCCTTGTCAATGGCAGGCATACTTACATTCCCTTCTATGTGAGTCTCAGTGAATCAAAACTTTTGAGTTTTTAAGCGTGTTGTAGGCTGAAATACCCATTGCGAATCAACCTCAGTATCTATTTATCGATGTGGGATTCCTTATAACATCGGTTTGCATTTCATGCAGAGAATCACTGAGAAACAGAATAAGGTGGTTACTACTGACAGAATGTGGGCGAGGCTTTTGTCTTCAACGAATCAGCCAAGTTTCATGAAGCACGACGATATTGACTCGAACCAGTTGGTTGGTGAACCAGGCACCATGAAATGGTAAACAGTACTTTCTGCAGAAACATTTATTTGTGTTTGACTTGAGAGGAGATCTTTGTTTGGGGAAGTTAGGTTTCTATATTGAATAGAAGCTTTTCAAAATGTTTTATAATAGTCTTCAAGCAAAGAGAAGAGAGAGATATAACTCCTTGTGAGAATAATAATGTAATAACTCTTGGTTTGATTTTAGGCTTCACCTAAATTGTAATTTACGATCTGTAATCAATCTATCTATCCTTTTATGATCACTATGTCTTGTCATGTCATCTCAAGTACATCTTTGGTTCTTTTTATATCTTACCAAATCTTGTTTTGAAGTTCATACATCTTTAATCAACTTTACATGATGGAAAATGAGGAAATCATCATAATTAGCAAACTTAATGACTGATTTACAATTGAATCAAGCTGCAGCTGGTTTCCCATCTTTTCGAGGATCACTAACTGCAGTGAGTAAGCCCTTTAATGGTTTCGTTTTCTTTCCAAATTTCCTTCCAATTTCAATAAACATATCTTCTTCTTCGTCTTTCTTGAAACTCTGAACAATAAGTTGAACAATAGCTTTACCTGAGACCGCCTCGAATTCATGTCCTCTCTCTGTTAAAAACATCTTGGTATCTTCTGTAAGCCCTATGTAATCGCCACTGATCGCCGTGAAGTTCTCATATTGAAGAACATTCGGTATCAACTGCAACAACAACAACCAAAGAGCAATGAGTATATGCATTTTTGATTGTTCGGTACATTAATCAGATGGTTTTGAAATATGCATTACCCTATGGTAAACTCTTGCACTTTCTACGGCTTCTGAAGGTTTCATATTCAACACAAAGCAATTAAGGAACACTTGAAGCACCCCTGCAATTATATTCATTCCGCCAGCTCCTCCAAGCGCTGCCACCAACTCACCATCCTGCCATGAAAAACAATTGCAGTTACATCTCATAGTAATCACTATGCGTTATATGACAAAATAGATAAATACTGATGGTAAACCTTGGTGACTATGAGAGGTGTCATGGAAGATAATGGTCTTTTGTTTGGTTCAATGAAATTTGTAGGAGCTGGAGGAAGCATGTCGGTAGTGATCTCTGTAGGTGCCGAGAAATCATCCATCTCGTTGTTTAGCACAATACCAGTGGCAGGTGATAAAACCTTGGCACCAAAAGCGTAATTCACGGTTGTAGTCATCGACACTGTGTTTCGATCTGCATCCACAATGCAGAAATGACTCGTCCCTTGGTCCCTTAGTTGGCTCCACCGGTTCATATAGTACTCGGGTGGGAATGTCGTGTTGTCAAAAATCCTCTTTCGGATTTCATCCGCGTGAGGCTTTGAGAGCATTTGGTCCATAGCGTTTGTAATGTTAACGAACTCAGGGTCTCCAAGATCCATACGAGCTGCAAACATATGCTTCATTGCTTCTACCAAACGGTGTAGCCCGAGATCTCTTCCCGAAGCAGTGTAAAGGTTCGAGTAACTATCCAAGATATTCATAACCATCGCAAAACCGACTGTACCGCTCGAAGGAGGCGGCATTCCATGAACCGTATAACCCATAACATTCACTGACATTGCATCCGTAACTCTGACTTTATAACTTCTTAGATCATCCATCGTTATGATCCCTCCAGCGTTTTTCACATCGTTAACAAGCTTCTCACCTACTGTCCCGTTGTAGAACGCTCCCGGTCCTTGCTCGGAAATAGTCTCAAGACTCCGAGCTAGTTCTGGGTTATAGCAAGTCTCACCAGGTTTCAAAACCTGTCCGTTACGTGAGAAGACACTCCGCAACCCGGGGTCTTTAAGTATCTTGGAAGCGTGGCTTGCTATAGCCCGTCCGAGATATGGATGCACCACGAAACCGCCTCTGGCCAACTCAATCGCCGGCTCGAAAAGCGGTTTCCACGGGAGACGACCATACCGTTTCCAAGCCTCGTAAAGTCCAGCTATCTCTCCTGGGACTCCCATGGACAAAGCGCCAACGGACTTCGCAGTGACATCATTCTTATACATATCCTGAATCAATTCACAAGCTACACACATTATCTACTAATAAAACAAAATCAAGAAGTGTTTGTGTAAAAAGGTTTTACCTTAGAAGCAGCTAAAGGAGCAGTTTCTCTCATGTCAAAAGCCTCAGCTTTGGAATCTTCCTGCGAGCTAACGATCAAGAAAGCTCCACCACCAATACCACTAGACATTGGATTAACAACACCTACACATAAAGTAGTAGCCACGGCTGCGTCCACGGCGTGTCCACCTCTTCTAAGAACAGAGGCACCAATCTCAGAGCAACGACCGTCGTCAGCGGCCACAATGCCATTCTCCGATTCAACCACGTCACTAACGGTTCCATGACTAACACTATGACCATCATCAATTACTTGTCTTGGCAACAAAATCTTAACGTTGTCACTAAAGTTAAAACCTATGAATGTTCAAAACACATAACAACAATCAGAGTTTTTACCGGAAAAAGTCAAATCACTAAGTCTAGTAAAAAAAAAAAAAAAGAGAATCTTTTGTCATCATTAAATTCGTAGGGTCGTATCAGATCATAGTATATACGTGTTCCTCGAGTATTGGAAGTAATTTTTTCAAAGGACAGAAACACAAACCTGAAACTCCGACAAGAATCAGAACCAGTAAAAGAGCAACCTTTAGAACTATACTCTGTTTCTTCATCTCCTTCTTCTCTCCGACAGCTGTTTCATGGTCGTGGATACCCAGAAGAAGATCGGCGATGGTTTCTTGACTCATCCTTCGATCTCTATCTCTTCTCTTTCGATAGAAACAGTGTGTTAAAGAGATTGAATTTTTTAATTTTGGTTCTGGATTACAAGTTGGTGGTCTTTATTTTCTAAGTTTGTGATTGGAAGTCTGATTAATTTAATATAAAAATTAACATTTTTGGAATTACACGCGACAACAACTCAAAGTCTGTTGGTGTTGGTGGTATACTCGTTACATCATTATTTTGTCCAGATTCATTCTCAATCATACATATAAAAAAGGAAAGAAACGCAAAAAAAAGATAAGTCAAATTTATTTATATTATATGAATGACTTTCTCCAATTTTGTTGTATATATTAACAAACAGCTCACTAGATTTTCGGAATAAATTAGATTTTAGTTGACAGATTTAAAAAAAAATATATATAATGATAAGTTTGTAAGTTATCTTCTTCTAAAATAGTTATTTTGATATATCAATTCACTTATTTGTTAATCCAATTATATTACAAGAAAATTTGTTAAAGACTTTTAAAAGATGAACTGCGAAAAAATAAAAGACTTTTTCTTCAGTGTCTGCTCAAATAAAAAATTTCAAAGAATCCCTAAGATTTGTTTCTAAGATTAGTCCACTAATGCGAACTGCATTGTACACTTTCCAGTCCTCACATATATAACACCTTGAAACCAAACTAGGTGTTGTTATTTGAAGTACCAAAAAAACTGTTGAAAATTATTTGTTCTGCGCAGCCTTTAATTAGAGAGGACTCCAAGACAAAGTGATGGAAGAACTCTTGAATCACCCACAGCCGGAATGAATGATTTAAATCTCAGCGCTTTCTTCAATACCTTATGTTGTGAAATCTCTTTCTTGGCATTTTTTTAGATTCATGCATACACATACACATACACATACACATACACATACACATACACATAAGTCCAAACAAAAAGCTTGAGGGTTCTGACGAGATAGTGAGTTTGCTTACGTACACAAAAAGATAAGGAAGAAAATAGTATACCTTTTGACCATTCACATCTTTGCTGAGGTCTCGTGAAGAGCGTCACCCTTATTATACCAATGTTGGCTCTTCCAACACTTTTGCGTTATAAAAATATAAATGAGTTCCTTTGGCTCTATCCAGATAAGATTTTGTTAAAAAGAAAAAATATGATTCAACCAGTTAAACCGATTCAACAATTAATAGTACAATTCATATTTGTATTCAAATAAAAAGAATATTACAACTTTAACAACTTTTCGTGCATTTTATAATTTCTAGTATTTTTTACTAATAAAAGATGTGAAGTGATTAACGAGTTTTTTTTAATAATTCAGAAAATCACAAAACCATATCAAAAATAATCGGTATAACACACACAACCTTACTAGGCTCTAAATGGACCGAAAACATAAGATTTTACTCGTTGTTTTAAAGTGAGTTATAATTGGGCCTAAGGCGTAAATTATCCACCGCGTCATGTCCTTTAGATTCATAATCAACACGTCATTTGACCAATGTTATTCATGTGAGGTGTTGTGAATTCAGAGAGTCTGTATCTAAATCAGAGAGACCCCGCATATGAGAATAATAAAAGTTGGTATTTAGCTGGATGTAATTGTAAGTGATCAAGAACAAAAGAAAAGTAATATCAGTTTGTCGCGAAAGAAAAAAAAAAGAAAAAATAAGAAGGGTAATGGCAATAGATCAAGAAAACCATAAACAGTGAGAAGCGGATCAGTTAAGAACTTAACGAACTTGTTAATGGTTGAATAATAATATTAAAGTTCTAAATCTCTAACAGTTCTTTACTCTTTTAGGTTCTTGTGTTTTTTTACCCACTCTACGACTCTGCCGTGCCAATTATGTTGTCTGCGTCCATTCATTACGTTTTTTCCTGATCAGATATTTATTTGTTTAGTATTATTATAAGTATATGACTCTATATGTGATGCATTTTTTTTTCCAGTTCTTTTCCATGATGGTACACATATCCAAGACGAACAAAAAAAAAGGTACACATATCCAAAACCCACTAATTCACTTTGTCAAATCATATTTTGAACGACAAAACTTTTAAAAGTGCTTCTTCACCGTCCAGTTTATGTCGAAACATTACAAGGTTTCCAAAATATTCGTTTTCGTTGATATCAAAAGACGAGAAGATATTATAATAGAGGCAAAAAAAAAAAAAAAAAACATGATTTGAAAAGTTTTGGTTATGATAGGAGGAAGTAGATGTTATCAACGAATTGGTGATGAGCATTCGTGATAAATCGTATTCGCAGGTGTTTCAGAAGAAGAAGTTTCTCTTTTTTTTATGGTTTTATCCTTGTTTAGATTTGCCTAGTTTCTTCTGCATTTAGGTTTAGGAGTCGTCCTCCTTCATTTTTGGTTCTATGCATTTCTAGTTTCTTTGTTTCCTTTCGATAAGGTTTAGCTTCCGGGAAATTTCTATTCTGTCGGCTTGGTTTCTGTGAATTTCTTGTTGTTCGCTAGTTTTAGTTTCCCTTTTTTGGATTGTAAACTCTGGGATATTTTTGTTTTCCGTCGGCATGAATTGTAATTTACCATGTAATTTTTCAAGTTTTATAATATTAGGAAATGACAAAAAAAATATATATTTGGAAAGTTTTCGTTTGCAAAATGTCAATCACTTAGTACCATCACAAAACAATTATATCGATGAATATTTATATACCTCATCACTCATTAATAAAGAGTGACGTGATAATGGATTTATGATAGGGTCGTTTCCAATTCAGACTCGGCGTATCAGTTGAAGTGAAATGGAAGGGACATGATTTGGCTCCATCTATAATCGAGTGCTCTAATCTTCTTAGAGTTAATTTTTATTTGTTTTTTTATATCTAGCTTTATTAATTTGAAAAGTGTATTAATTACAAGTATTCACTTAAACCATCTAGGAAATACACCGAAAGTTTTGTGATAATGGAGTATTATTTGAATAGCAAATTTGAAATGTAGTATTAATAAATTATACAAATTAAGTTTTTTTATATATAAAAAACAATCACAAAAATTATAAAATTAAATTCTTCACACTCTTATCAAAAGTAAATAATTTTTGTTTCAATATGTCATTTAAACAAAAAAAATCTAACGATACGAAAAGAATTGGGAAAAGAACTTGAAACAAATCAAATAAATTTTGTTACCGGTCTAAAAACATAGTTTGATATTAGTAGTAAACCGATTGAACGGAATTTAATTAACTCTGGTTTTTGTTTCTGGTTAATGGCGTAATGCACCATTGTTGGAGAGTCACGTCGATTTTGCCACTTGCCACATGGTAACGAGTGGTGATGTCACTGAGAAAGGACACGTCTTGGTGGTCAAAGCTCCATAAAGACTAGGCCACGTAAATGTTTCCGTACGAATTTCGCGAACATATTCATATTTATTCTTTTACAGGTTTTTTTTCTTTTTGTCGCGACGTGGAAGGTAAAATTTGGTACTAGACTGTTTTTTTACCGTCAAAAGACACGTGCTGCGAGTATACGACACGTGTCGCTTAGGCCAACGGGTGTCACGTGACCTTGAGGCAGATCATGTGATATTTTCATCCCCCATTAGGTATTAGAGAATCTGACAGATTTAAGTTTTTATTCTTCTTTGTAACCAAATAAAGTAATTTTGCTAATTGAAGACTTTAGTAGAAATATTCGGATTCGCTTGGCACTATATGATCTACGCGTGTAAAAATTTGTTTTTATTAATATTTTAGAACGTTTAGTTGTAGTTTAGTGTATAATTTTATACTAATTTTAGTTGTTGTGGATACTAAACAATCGTGTATATTGCACATAGAATTAAGTACTAATCTATTTTCTTACATAATAGTATAAAAATTAGCTTTAAGAAAACATATAATGTGAATAAAATGATTTAAAAGATTATATATATTAGGTTCAATTTTCACATAGCTAGATACATCCATGATCCACGTTAAAAAAGCGGGGAGAAGGGGGGGGTGACTAACTGCTTTATAAGCCTCTGTCAGATGGTATGACCACAATGTTTTTTCAAAAATATTGGAACATCGTGGGACAACAAATGACTTTTGAGATTAAGCAGTTATTTGTTTGTGGCGAATTTCCTGCTGAATGGAACTATACACATTTGTGTTTACTTCCCAAAGTTCTACTATCCACGGAGATGACAGACTTAAGACCTATAAGCCTGTGCTCAGTTCTGTATAAAATAATATCCAAGATTTTAGTGATAAGGTTTCAGCCCATCCTTCCGTAGATAGTGTCTAGTAATCAGTCGGCTTTTGTTGCTGAAAGATTGATTATTGATAACATTATGGTGGCGCATGAAGTTGTTCATAGCCTGAACACTCACAGTGAAATCTCGAAGCAGTCCATGGTGATAAAAACGGATATGTCAAAAGCATATGACCGAGTTGAATGGAGTTATCTGAGAGCTTTATCCGAGGCTATGGGTTTTCATCAAAAATGAATAAAGTGGATCATGTGGTATGTCACAATGGTAACTTTTTCTGTCTTAATAAATGACCAACCATTTGGGATGATCAATCCGCAGAGAGGATTAAGGCAAGGTGATCCTCTGTCGCTCTTTCTATTTGTCCTTTGTACTGAAGAGTTGACACACCTGTTGAATAATGGACAAAGGGAAGGATTTCTTGAATGGATTAAATTTCATGAAGAAGGTCCTGAAGTGCATCATCTTTTGTTTGCAGATGACAGCCTTTTCATGTGTAAGGCATCGATTGAGCAATGTCTTTTTCTGCAAAAAACCTTGAAGAAGTATGGAGATGCGACGGGTCAAGAGATCAATTTTCGGAAATCCTCTATTACCTTCGGTTCAAAGATTGATCTTTCGTGAAGTTAAGCATTCAACAAAGGATGGGTATCTCTAATGAAGGGGGAGCAGGTACGTATTTAGGTATGCCTGAGTGTTTTAGTGGTTCGAAAGTTGAGTTATTGAGCTACATAAAATATAGTATTAAAGCAAAACTCAATGGATGGTATGTAAGGTTTTTGTCACAAGGTGGCAAAGAAGTCTTGTTGAAATCAGTGGCTTTAGCTATGCCGGTTTTTGTTATGTCTTGTTTCAAATTGCCTAGGACAACGTGTGATTCCTTGGCTAGTGTGATGGCAGAATTCTGGTGGAGCAATGCGGAGCAAGTTAAGAAAATTCATTGGCAGAGTTGGGATAAGTTATGCTTATCAAAAGGGCAAGGAGGGTTGGGGTTTAGAGACATTCCTGCTTTTAATAAAGCTTTGTTAGCAAAACAAGCATGGACGATTCTACAGTTTCCAGATAGCATTTTTGCTCAATGGATGAAAAGCAGATATTTCCCAGAAAATGACTTTATAAGTGTTGTTATGCGAGCAAGGCCGTCATGGAGAAGTATCTTACATGGGAGGGAGCTGTTGATACTGGGTTTAAAAAGAAATATTGGTAATGGAAAGTCGTTTAAGGTTTGGATTGATGAATGGATAGAAGATGGGGTTTGGAGAGCTCCTTGGAGGAGGAATAATTTGTTTAATCCGGATCTTAGAGTTTCTGAGCTAATTGATGTGGAAACAAGAGAGTGGGATCCGAAAAAATTGGCCTTCCATTTTTTGCCTCCAGATATTGTAAGAGATAGAAAGATAAAGCCGGTGAGTGAGGTTGAGGATTTCTATTCCTGGAAATACAATAAGAGTGGAGACTTTACGGTGAAGTCAGCTTATTGGCTAGCTTCTCAGTCTACAAATGTTGCGACTAGGATAGAGGCTACTCAAGCTCCGTCTCTTAATCCCCTTAAAGCTCAGATATGGAACATTCTTACAGATCCAAAGATTAAAGTTTTTCTTTGGAAGTTGTTGTGTGGAGCTTTACCTGTGGGGGAAACTTTGAATAGAAGGGGTCTAATGTTAGATCAGACTTGGCATGGCTGTGGGGTTGAGGTTGAATCAGTTAACCATGTTATGTTTACTTGCTCGATAGCCAGACAGATTTGGGCTTTAACAGGGATTCCAACTCCGGAAGATGGTTTTCACAACGGCTCAGTTTTTTCAAATATTCATTATCTCTTGATGAATATTAAAAATCCTCTTTGGCCGGAAGATTTTAGAAGAACATTTCCTTGGACATTATGGAGAATTTGGAAGAATAGAAATGTGCTCAATTTCGAAGGTAAGTCTTTTTCTTCCTTAGAAACGGCTCAAAAGATTGGTGAGGATCGGGATGAATGGTTTGAGGCTCAGAAGGAAGATGTGGATAGCGAGGAGGAGGTGTCAACAACAGGGATAGAGAACTTTGTTTCACTAGAAGAATCTCGTATTGTTCCCAGGTTGCGTTGGAAGGCTCCCCCTTTAAATTGGTTAAAGTGTAATGTGGGATTTCATGGTCACAAAGAAACAAGTTGGCGGGTTGTGCCTGGGTCTTAAGGAATCATGAAGGGGTGGTTTTGGTTCACAGTAAGAAAGCGCTTGCTAATATCCAGGATAAACAGGAGGTTCATTTTAAAGAGTTGTTGTGGGCAATCGAAAGTATGAGAAGTCATAGAGTGGAGAAGGTTATTTTCTCGCTACAAAATGAAGTTTTAGTCAAATCTATTACTAAACCTGCAGCTTGGCCTGCTTTTAGATATCAATCTATAAAGGTCAGTATCGCTTTTAGAGAGGTTCGAGGTTGGAAAATTCTTTTGGAAAACTCATCTTCAAACAAAGGAGCTTTTCTCATTGCACAAAGTGTCACTATGGATTGTTGACTTCAATTGTATGTGGCAGTGAGTCATCCTGCTTGGCTGGATGAGTGTTTTGCAAAAGAGAGAAGAGGATCTTTTGATTGAATTTAAGTTTTTGGTTAATATATGCTCGGGTGTTCAGAGTATTTTTTGTAAAGGCTCGATCTGGGGGATTGGAGCTTAGGCTAGAGATTAGCAAAGATAGAAATAAAGGTTTTTTGTTGGTAAAGGTTTCAGTACCGGGTATTTCCCTTATATGTACTTATTGTTTCGATAAATGTAATTCCAGTTGACAAAAAAAAAACTAACTGTTTTATAAAAGACACAAACATTTTTAAGATGTATGGGTTGAAATTTCATGGATAAGACCAAGAAGTGGTGACTATAAAAATCAAAGTTGAGTAATTAAGGGGGGAATAAAGGGGATCACGTAGTTGTCATGATCGTGGGATCGATATATATAAAAAGTGTTATTATAAAAATGTTTGGTGGAATCATATAAGAAGGTATTCAATTTGAGCGTAATGAACGGTCGAGATGGATGGGGCATGCATGCATGATCCCTCATGCTTCCTTAAGAGGTGGCATTGTTATCATGTGTGATATCGACGCGTGGACGTATACACTCTTTACGTACATCACATGCACAAGCTCCTTTACATTATAATAACATTCCGAGAAGACATATAATTGGCGTCCTATTTTGACGTTTTAAATTGTTACAATTTTGTTTTCAATCGCTTTAATCAAACGAAGCAAATTATATCTGATTTGGACCGGAAGCTAACATTACTATGCTCGAGTAAAACGTACGCTATAATTTTGTTAATAATCGTTTTGGAAATGCAAAAAAATGCTCCCAATCTAAATAGTTTTACTAGTCATTTTTGACTTCGAATGATAGACTGTATATATAAGAGAAACCATGCGAGACGGAAAAAAACATCAAAAAATTTGGACGGAAATAATAAGTCTAACACAAGTTATATATAATGATCATAGTTTTGTTTTGGGAATTTTGATGAAGTTCCTTCTGTCAAAATTGGTTGTTTAGTTAAATTAATTTAAGGGTTAAACTAGTTATAGGCTCGACCCGTCCTGATCACAGTATATAGACATATAAGGGACAATAATGAAAGATAACAGACCAATAAAAGGGGCAATGAAAGTACAACCATTACTAGTAATATAGATAGATATTGGGAATATTATCGTGTTGTTTGGTTGAGATGCCCGATGGTTAAAGGACTAATATATTAGAAATTTATTAGTATTATACTAATGGAAGACAAAAAAGTTTTGAGAACCAACAAGAAAATAAAAAAAAGAAGAAAGTGAAAGTAATAGATTGACATCTTAAAACTTGTGGCTGAGATTACAGATTGTGGTATTTGGGGCTCACATGGTTTTCTTTTCCATCTAACCTCCAAAGAAACATATACAGGTTTCAACTCCGAAGAACTCTTGTTTTTATTGCATAACTTTTTTTTTTTTTTAAACATATAAAACATGAATCTTTTAAGAATACTAACTAAATTATACAGATACAAGTTCTAACCTTTCGGCTTTTCTTTCCTGTTATCATTTTTTTTTTTTTTTGGCAAACCTTTCCTGTTATCATTTATAGTCACATACAATAGAAGTTACTTGATCGGTCAATTGTTTGTAATCGTATCTAAATAAAAAAGGTAATCATCAAAAACCTTTGAAGACTTTCAGTAAATAGATCCACAGAGAAGAGAAAAGAAAATAACACGAGAAAAAAAAAAAAACAAGTGGCCAATTTTTTTACTTTTTCATGTTATGTTTAAACCTGTTAAACAACATTTTGCGTTGACAAACTCTACGGTTGAGTTTGTTTATTAAGATACTTGTAATACAATAAAATTTATACTATATAGTAATTTTATCTTAGTTAAAAACATTTATTGGCAATAAGAAATAACTAAATGAGTAGTTAGCAATATTTTTTCTTTTAGTTAGTAGTAGCCTAGTAGGTAACAATTATATATTGTAATAAATGATTCAAGACGAGAATTTGAAGCATTAAATGTTACAATACAGAAATCGAGGATAAATAATTGTAATTATACCATTCCACAGCTGTTACTCATAGTTGCGATGTAGTTGCCTCCCCCATGCATGAACTTTTTTAATCTCAAGTGACATTAGTTCCATATTTTACTTAGCTTAGCTAGCCTAATTTAAAAAAATTCAAAAATATTGTCCCATCTCCTCTAGTCGAAGTAAATAACTACTGCGCACTTACTTTCTTAGATGCCTGTGGTTCGGCTAATCAGTTTGTAGTTACAATTGCAACTTTGAAATAGTTTTAAATTTTTTTGGTCGAATGAAATAGTTTTAAATTGATCAGACTATTTGAGTGGTTAAAATATGGACACAAAATTTCTTACTACATTTAATGCACAAAAAGAACCTATATACCAATTTTATAATATATATCTATAAAACAGTTAATCATTCCTAATCTATGCAATTATGCAATATAATACATTGTACGAAATGCATTTACGAGTTGAATGCTAAAAAAATTTCTGTGGTTTATATAACAAAACCATATTAAAAATTTTAGGTTTTGATTTCTTGTTACAGTTTATGCAAATTACTCATAATAAATTATTAGCAAGGAGAAATATTATTTTGATTATTACTAGAAATAGAGATATTTGTCTATATCAAATTATGGACAAATATCAAATTAAACTAGTATTAGACAAAAAAGGAATGGCTGCCAAACGTACATGTCGAATAAATAATATCTAAGCGAGTAGAAACCAAAAGTGAAAATAAACTATATAAGTTTTTGAAGTCCGCATTTCGATTGGATTGCAGATTTGCAAGTTGAGAGGAACCAATATGTTTAAAGAAGCATTAATGAGTGAATATGTACATATATGTTCCCTATTATGTATATATAAAATCACTTTCAATCAAAATTTGTGTACATCTTTTTCTTTTTTATATCATAATGAATTATTATACAATTCAGCCTCGTAAGAGCTACGACAATAAAGATATTTTTGGCCCGTACGTAAACGATGGTTTAATCAGATTCAGTGACTATGAAAACGAAGGCATCGTGTCTTTTGTGTAAATCTCACTATCTCTTCCAAATAAAGGATAGATAATAATTACTCTTTGAATCGGATTAGCTACACGTTTTTAGATATTTGCAACCTGTCTTCTTCGTTAGATCTAGGAAATATTTGATTTTTTTTGATAAATCCGGACTCAGAATCATCGTTTATACTAATATTAAACTTATATAAGGCTATTTTATTTTATTTTTGGTTCAAAGGTTTAACTTACAATCAATATATTGGAACACATATTATATCTACTATTCTCTAACTGTTAACAAAAAAAAAAAACAGTTGAATTAAACCTTGTATCATTTTATTCTTTCCACAATGTTAATTTCACCATTCTCATTGACAATATCAACTTATTGATTCAAACCTAAATTTTCAAAAATAATTGTAAAACTTATATATATATATATATAAATAAAATAAAAGTTAGAGAGGACGAATAAAAAAAAGGAGTAAATTTTATATTTGAAAGAAGAAAAGATAAATGAGAGTTCGATTTGTTTGGAGGATATGGAATTGCTTCCAAATTTAGCAAAGAAAACATAAATGTTTTGGTCCCTTTAATGCTTTTAAACGTTATTCCAAATCTGTTCCAACATGTCTTCTTCATCCGACACATCTCTTATCCTATCTCTCTCTCTTTTTTTTTTTTTTAACCCTCAATCCAAATTTGGTACTCGAATTTTCGAGAATCATGTAAGATATATTTGTTTCCTGATAATACTATTTTTTTCTTTTAACAAATTCATTGTCTCCAAGATTTGTTGCTATATAAGTGATAAAATCATTACGATGACTTTTCTGAGATAATAAATAAAATTAACCTTTTAAATTTAGATTAAAACGTATTCGGATTTTTTTTAGGATAATATGCAACGAATAAGGAGTACAAAATTAATTAAATTAACTAAACTATTAAAGTGTGGGATTATCAATTTTGTCGCTTCTTTCAGCGTATCTAAACTTCGACCGACTTCAGCGTATCTAATAAACCTAAAGTAACCTTACGCTCACAGTTCGGTTACTTTAAACTTTATCAAAGTCATATTACTAAACGTCCACATCACGAAAACGTCCACGTACGTCTATCCCGTGGATAAGTCACATACCGCTGTTTCAAACACTTATCTCACAGTCACGTTACGCTAAATCTTGTAGTTAAGATTTTTTCTTTTTTTAACTGCGGTATAAAAAAAAAGCAGCTCCTAGTCCTATGCCTAATAGCGTTAACTATGGTTAGGTTAAATTAACTATGGTTAAATATCTCAACTACATAAGTCAGCTTTGCCGGTGAATTAGCAAACAAGAAAAAAAAAAAAAAGAGAAAGACTCATTTTTTAACGACGAATGTGATTTGATTTCGCCGGTGAAGATGATGATCGGAGAAACTCGTCGGACTTATCCTACTGTTGAGATACCTCCATGGCCAGCTTCTGAAGATTTTACGTCGGCGGATTTGTTCTCTCCGGCGATGAACAGTCCAGATTGTAGCATGCTTGAAGCTTTGGCGGCGTTACAGCGTTACTTGCCGTCTAACGAGACGGATCCGGATTCTGACCCGGATCTATTGGGTCCGGATTCGCCTATCGATGCTTACTCTTGCGACCATTTCCGTATGTACGATTTCAAAGTCAGGAGGTGTGCTCGTGGCCGGAGCCATGACTGGACGGAGTGTCCGTACGCTCATCCCGGTGAAAAAGCTCGTCGGAGAGATCCGAGGAAGTACCATTACTCCGGCACGGCTTGTCCTGATTTTCGTAAAGGCGGCTGCAAGAAAGGCGACTCTTGCGAGTTCGCTCATGGTGTTTTCGAGTGTTGGCTTCATCCAGCTCGTTACCGTACTCAGCCGTGTAAAGACGGCGGTGGCTGTCGCCGGAGGGTTTGTTTCTTTGCTCATTCGCCGGATCAGCTTAGGTATTTGCCAAACCGTAGCCCCGATCGGGTTGATTCGTTCGACGTTTCGTCTCCGATTCGTGCTAGAGCGTTTCAGCTCTCGATCTCTCCTGGCTCTGGCTCGCCGCCGATGAGTCCAAGAGCCGACTCGGAGTCTTCTCCGATGGCTCAGTCGCTGAGTCGCTCACTCGGGTCTTGTTCTATAAACGACGTCGTCCCGTCGTTTAGGAGCTTACAGTTCAATAAGGTGAAGTCGTTTCCTCACAACAATCCATTATTCGGATTCGGGTCGCCACGTGGATCAATCTTGGGTCCTGGGTTTCAGAGTCTTCCCACTACCCCGACCCGACCCGGGAATCTGGATATATGGGAGTATGGGCTAGAGGAAGAGCCCGTAATGGAGCGGGTCGTCGAGTCGGGTCGTGAGCTAAGAGAAAAGATGCGCGAGAAACTACACAAGGAGAATTGCATGGATCGGGTTGACACGGATCCGGATCAGAATTCGGGTGATGCTCCTGATGTCGGGTGGGTATCTGACCTGCTGATGTAGAGGAGGATAAAACCCGACCCGTAACCCGAAACATCGAAGTCTCATTGATGGATGATAAAGTCTCAGTATCGGTTTTTTTGGGATATCTTCCGAGGAAAAGAGGAGGAGATCTTAATTAGTGTGTTCATATTATTTTTATTTTACTAATCTTCGTATTATCTGCTAATAATAATAATTAAATATGGATTTTTGTGGCCAGATTTTTCTGAAAAAATCGTTGTATAGATGTGCCTAGGGTTTTTTTTTTTATTACGGAACATTAATATATATTATTATTATTATAATAATTATTGTGTTTTATATTAATGTTAAAATGTAAACCACTTGGTACTACTAATCAATGAATGAATGCAAATTATTACTAATCTAATACTAGTACTTCATTGTGTTTCCCTAGCTTTTCTTGATCCAATATAAATAATTGTGTTGTGTTTTTATTATTTAGAAGTTTTGTTTATCGTCGATATTTTAGGAGCTTTTCTAGTCTTTAATTGCTAGAATGGGTCAAATCCTAATTAGTTAAAGTAATATGACTTACCCAAATAAAAATAAGTTTTTAACTAATAAAATACCTGTTCAATGATGTTAATAGGTTTTGTGCGTATCAGTGGATTACGACATTATCCAACACGATTTGGCAATAGCATGGATAAGAAAATGACATTAACCAATACGAGATGATATGCAATCACGAAGAAAAGTCTAGAGTCTTAACTTGACCGGCACCAATGTTGTGTGATAACCCCGAGTTACAAAACCGATCTTTGACAAAATCAGGGAAGGCTTGAGTAGAAAGAAAATTGAGTTTGAAAATAGATGTATGAGGATGTCATTCTTTATGTGATGCCATAACTTATCATTTATTTGTTCGTTAGAATAGTAAATTAGTAAAGCGTGTCATGAAGCGTGTATATCAGGTTAAGAATTTTGTTATTTTACTTTGTCAACAACAGTTTGTTTCGTGAGAAAATTTGGTATTTTGACATTTGAATAGTAGTAAATCATTAGGAGTTTTGGGAAAGTTAAAGGCAAAATCCAAAATGAAAATTTGCCATATATACTTCCTAAATTTAATAGTATGATAGTAGTAGTAATTTACAATGAAATAATTGCTTCCTATTTTACTAAAGACCCAAAAAAAGCGACATGTAGGTCCAATGTTAGGTATCACAATTACCACTTTTGAAGAAACATAAATGTATAATTTAATGCAATATGAATGTACATACAGATAGTGTTTATACGGGGAAACGCCCAAATCTGTAATCAGCGAATTAATAGATTTTTGTAGGGTGATTATCCCACAAACTCGAGGGTAAGGTCAAAATTCAAAAAGAAAAACCTAATTATATAAACGAATTTATGTTAGACAATATTACTTCCCATTACTAGTATATTAAATCAATAACTTTTGCCTAAACTATGTACAGGTGTAATCTTAGGCTTTGACTAGTACATTATTACCATACAATGACATCGAGTAAATCTTCTAGTATGGTACAAATTATAGAATTACAAAAAAAAAACTCTCTTAGCAATGGAAGCATGTAGTCGAAAACAAAAACATATACAAATCCTTTTTTTTTTCTTACAATTAATGAATTAAATGTTTTAGCAGTAAAAATTTTCTTAAAAGAAAACAAAAACAAATGAATCTTTAAACCAAAAAGAAATCAAATTAAATCAATATATGATCTTGAAAACAAACAAAAGTAAAATGAGCATAAAATGATGAATCAAACCTTAAATTAATTTCTCACTACCTCGCCGTTGGGCCAAACGTGGAGTAATCTCCATACGTAAGCGAAACCGATCCGGACGTGCTATTATATTCATCGCTGCTATCTTTTCGAATCGGCGACTTCGTTTGCTTCTCATTCACTACTTCCTTCTTGTGATGGCTCTGTGGCTCACGAGCCAGCTCAGCGGCTAAGCATTGTTTCAGATCAGACACGATTTGGTTCGTTGTTGGTCTTTTGGTTCCTCTGTCTCTGACGCAAGACATTGCCACCTCTACAAATTTCCAGGCAGAGTTTGAGGAGAAGTCCCCGTGAAGCCGTGGATCCACGACGCTATCTATGTCTCCGGTTTCGAGGAAAGGCTCAACGTAGTGGACAACGTTCATTTTGTCTCCGTCTTCAGTTTTCATTATGGATCGCTGGCCGGTTATGAGTTCAAGGAGGACGATCCCGAAACTGTACACGTCGCTCTTCTCGTTTAGCTTAAACGTGTTGTAGTACCTGTCAATTGAAACAGGTTAATGATGAGACGAGCCTGACTACACTGGTAAAGATTAAACCGGTGATGATGTGTAGGAAACGTACTCAGGATCGACATAGCCGGGAGTACCCATGACTGCAGTGACGACGTGGCTGAGATCATCCTCTGGGAAGACCTTAGAAAGGCCGAAATCAGCAATCTTGGCTTCCAAGTTATCATTTAATAGAATGTTTGCTGTTTTAACGTCTCTGTGTACTATTGGTGGTCTGCATCCATGATGCAGATACTCCAATCCTGCCCAAGAAAAACAAATTAAGAACGGGTTTCAGAACCGAATTATTCTAAAACAGAATTGATATCTCGGTTTAACAGTGAGAAATCAAGAATGTCAAAACTAAGACCAACCTTGTGCGGAGTCTATGGCTATATGGAGTCTCTTTTCCCAGCTAAGATCCTCTGCATTCTCACTTGAAAGATAATCCTGCAAATTTCCATTGGCCATGTACTCATAGATGAGAGCCATACTACGACCATCATCGCAGTATCCAACAAATGAGGCTAAGTTCCGGTGATGGACTGTCAAAAGAAGCTCTGCCTGCAAACATTTTACACTTCAGCAACCATAAAACAGCATTGACTAAAATATTTGATCATGTTGTTAGTGTTGTTTAGATTACCTCGACTTGAAATTCTTTGGAAACCTGTGAAGATGATGAGGAGGATCCTTTAGTTTTTCCAAATGAAGAATCATTGATCATCTTTACAGCAATTTCAGTCCCATCTTCGAGGGAACCGAGGTACACAATACCAAACCCTCCTTTACCGATCACTTTATTGAAGTTATTTGTAATGCTAGAGACTTCACTATATGTGAACCTTCTCTTTCCCGAAGGCAGAAGTGGTCCTGAATAGGCTCCTGAATACACTAAACAATTAAACACTCGTTTTCCTTCAGCATTAATTCTAACTTTCGTTAAACTTGAATCGAAGTAAAAGACCAAGCTGTGCTTACTAATTTGTTTTCCCCTTCGCAGGATGAATATGATAGCCACGGCTATAATGAGAGTGACCACTAATGAGGATACAACTAATGGCACAACGATATTGTTCCCGGCCCGACATGAACGTGAGTGACAAATGTTTTGTTCATCCACACTGAAAACAGAGGAAATCAACAAGCTTCACATAATGGTAGGATTATCTTAACAAGATAGCTATGGTTCACAGGCTTTTGACAAGAAAATGTACCTCAGTGCAAGCCCATTTGTCGTTGATCGTTTTCTAAGAGCTCTAGGTATAAACCCAGTCAAGTTATTTCCTTTCAAATTCCTGCGACAGAAATAAATGTCAAGAGACAAAATCATTGTTGATTGTCTGTCAGTACAGACTCAAAAAAAGTCTCTATGTGCTCAACTCACAGGAACTTCAAATGTTGTAGATCAGCCAAAAATTCTGGCACGTTTCCTCTTAAGTTGTTGTTTGATAAATCCCTGGGAAAACAATGCACACATCTCTTTTAGTTAATGGTGAATAAAATGGTGGTAAGTGTGTATTTATGGTTTGGTATACTTACAATGACTCAAGATGAGAGAGATTTCTAAATGCGAAGGCTATTGGTCCGTTTAACCCGCTTGAGCTAAGATTTCTTCTCGCAGCATAACACAGAAACAAGCTCATCAGTCATTTGAAGGAAGTCCAAAAATAAAGTTCTGTATGGCTAAACGGAATGACTTACAGGGACTTGATTTGGTAATTAGAATTGTTGTAGCTGCATCCAATACTTTCCCAAGGGTATAGTCTTGGGGAGCAAGGATCACCACTCCAAACCTTACTCACTTTATACGTTGATCTTATACTTTCTATGGCGTGAACTTCATTAACAAGTGAAAATTGAAAACTGTGAGCTTCGGTAAAAATCAAGGTTCAGATTTTATAAAATATATGTAGTAGAGATGAATATACCGTCTTCAACTGTGGTGGAAAATTCATCCAGAGATTGTGCTGTAAATATCTCAATAGCATTGAGTATTGGTGGACGCGTTGAATCTGCGGTCTTCTGAACAGAAATCCAGTGATCTTTACCAGTGAAAGCTCGTGAATTAGACACTGTCATTGAATACTCAGAAGAGGGGTTGAAAGCTCCTGAAACAGGCGACCCATTCCAGAATATCTTGATTTTTCTGCTCTCATTCCTCTTGAGATTTTCAAGTTCTGCAAAATAAAGGTAGGCATAGAACCGAGTATCTGGATCACCTGATGTCCAGGACAGTTCCAACGGCTCATCATCACTTTTAGGGGACGCAGCTGTCTTAATAACTTCATCTGGTGGCCGATAACCAGACTGAAAAATATCAATATACCCAGTAGTCAAAGTCGAATTCCAAGAGACTGGAGAGTAGGGAGACCAAATACGATCATATGTATCCTTTTGGTACCGTCCTGTTCCATTCAAATATCCTGTATCCCATCTTCGATAGAGTACCAATGAGACATTTCTTCCAAACTCAGTACCATAGATTGAGCTGTTCATTGGCCGGAGCTCCAGGGCTGAAATAAAAGGAGTTCCTTTACCTTTGTTCACAAGGCAAACATATACTGTATCTGACTCTGCAAAGCTGAGGATCTCCTTGACGACGTTCTCAGAAGCATTTCTGAATTTCACTGAGGTCCAGAAATTCACGTTTACGTAGAGATCAAACTCAGGCAAAGCTTTTTTACCATCGTAGTTTCCATACATAAACGAAGCTCTGATGAGATAAAGATTCCCTTTTCCATCGGAGGGGGTTAAGGAGTAACAATTCCGGTTTCCTTGAGGAAAAGATCTGACATCAGCAAGTGGGAATGGCAAAACCGGGTTTGCCGGATAGCCGTATTCTTCAGAGACGTTCACATTTACTCCAGCGTTTATGAAAGGTGCATCCCAGGTGTAACTGATACCAGTATCAGTGTCTACATAGTTTATATTAGGGGGCGCCCCACAATCTATGCTGATGAAACCTGGATCAGAAGACGGTAAAGAATGTTGATAATTCTATAACGTTTGAGAAAGTTCTTATCAAAATTTCAAGACAGGTTTAAAATCTACTTAACTTCTCAAATAATAGAACCTAAGGCATTCAAAACTTATAAACAGACATGCAACCCCATGATCCAAAGAAACTTAATTTTGTAAAATATCGACAAACAAATATCAAAACTTCAAAAGTCTTATGGTCTGATAATTGTTCATTTTCAAATCAAAACAGAGGAAAGCAAGAATGATGCTCACGAACCTGCTTGGCCTTGGCCATCAACTACAATGGCAGTGGCAATGACGCCAAAAAGGATGAGAAAAACAGAGTGAGCTTCCATGTTCTTCTTTTGTAAAGCTCAGCTCATCATCGTCAAAACAGACAACCTGCGATTAAGATAACACAGAAACAAAAAATACCCAAAAGTACAAAGTCTACGCCTATTTCCTTTTCTGGGAGCACCAAAATTGGCCGGGAGGTTGTATAATATAAGTGCTGCGCACGACTGAAAAAAGCGGCTAAGAAAGAATATAAAATTGTGTAATACAGCTATTAAGAAATAACCTGTGGGTCAACAACAAGTATGATATATATGACCCCAATAAAATATTAAAACAGAAAGCACAGGACATAGCCGACTGATACATGGAAAATCATAGGCATTAAAAATCTTATATGAAACACAAAACTGTGGTGAAAGAGATCCGGAGTTTTGACTTAGATGATCTGGACACAAACAATGACAGACCGTTGCAACCTTTTAGGACTACTGATAAAGAACCAGAAGATTTTAATTTTAGCTAGTGTCTTTAACTGTTATGCTGCAAAGTATTAAAACTAAGCTTCATCTTCGACTAGCTGCTTTGGAGTATCAGCTTCATGGGATGAGCTCAAAGGGAATGAAGATAGCTCTATGTAATCAAAGTCGTCAGTGATTCCCGCCTGAAAATTACAGATCTGATTAAGAAAATGTGAAATCTAAAAATGATAATGTATGAGGTGAAAATATCTTGAAGATACCTCCGTGTATAGATGTTCCAGCTGTTCCTTGGCCTGGGGGAAGTTGTTTGAACACCATTGTCGCAATGTGAAGATGTTATCTGAGTAAGATTTTAAAAATTACAATTTAGGTGGTGGTCAAAATTATGAACCTTTAAACATAAAAACGTATAGCCAAGTTTTAGAAATGGAAAAACCTGTCCATCTGTTAGCCGACTGGTGAGCAACTTCAATCGCAGTCCCTGTCAAAATAAGAAGAACATTTAGGTTGTATGTAGCTAGTAAAGCACAAGACTGGTTCTTGTTTCTGCTCCACGAGGACCGGAAAACCTTTAGGACTTAGGACATTTTACAGCAAACAAAAGTAACGTATTATGCAGAACTTACTCTTTGCCTCCAAGGTAGCTGGATCGTTGTCAGCAAATTGTACCATCTCGTTCTGCGTAAGAAGAAGAAATCGTAAGCAACTAGCTAAGCATGTTGAGCATCTCTATCCAAACAGATGGCCAAATGTAATCTGACCTTCAGCTCTTTGTGTTTCCTTTCAATATCCTTAAGTTGCGTCAAGGCCTCTGTTCGTTCCTCCTGAAGCAAGAACAGCAGTTTTGAAGAGAAGAGAGTATGCAAGGTTATCCAATCATTAATTCTGCAATACCAAAATTACTTACGGTTTCTTCCCTTCCCTTCTTTAGGGCCTCGCACTGATCAACAAGTTCTGCTAGCCTTTTATTACTACCGTGAAGATCAGTTTCAAGCTTCTGACGAATACTCCTAAGCTGTTCATTCAGAATGAGATCAAAATCAGAAAACATCGCTACACTCAAGTTAATAAGAGCCATTATGATGTTATATCAGGATGAGAACGGTAGCTCACTTGGTTGCCAGCACAGCTAGGAAGGCTCCAAAAGTAGATCTTCATGTGTGCATAATTATGAAAACTGTCAAACGACAAATAACAGCAAGAAAGACTGTACACGGCAACAAAATGAAATAAGATGTGAAAGGATCCAACATAAGAACACAAGCTAACTCACAGAAATTCCAATCTTGTCCTTGGCAACAAGATCATCATCCACCAAACTCTGGATAACATCCTTCACTGACTGACTAATTACACCCCTCTTCGGTCCCATCTTCTCAAGTTCCTTGAGCTGAAAATATTTACAAAAGTAGAGAGATCCATAAGTGCTGGTATCTCAACTCCATTAGTTCAATGCCTAATGCTAAGTTAACAAGTAGTAAAAAACTTTAAAAAAAAGTGCTCACCAGGAAGAAGTCTTGAGACTCATAGAATATCTGAAGCATCTTCTCCCGCTTCTCCTCCATCGAAAGCCCTCGTTTCTTTGACTGAATATCATCAAAAATAGAAAGCAACGATTCAGTTGATACGAGAAACTATTTTAAGAAAAATTTCAAAATCTCTTAAAATCGAGACAACAAATTGCTTTATAGGCCGAAATTTCAAAACCCAAAACAGTCTAAATTGATTTCTAGCTGAGAAAGCGAAAAATGGCTTCTATCTAAACGCAAATCCGAGAAACCTATCGATTCGCGTCATGCAGACCAAGTGTTTGTGAAAATTCCTCAAACAAATCTGTAATTAAGCTACCCGAAGAAAGAAACAGAGCTACGGATTCAAACTAGGGAAAAGTTTATATGAAGTTTCGCGAAGAACACATGGAACATTCAAACAAAAAGGTCGAATCGAAACATCAAAAATTATCTTATAAGCCGAAGAAACACAAGCTAAGAAGATCATCAGTTCACGATAACTATGGATTTATAAAATTTCGGAGGATCAATCGATTTTCCCAGCACGATTCACGAATCACAGAGGTTTATTTTGCGAAACAAAATCAATCACAAGTAGTGAAGTAGAGTAGGAGAACAATCGTCCAGAGTATATTACCATCGTGTGTTCTCTTGCTCCTGATGAATGTAATCCAAAGGATTTGAAGCTTTTCTCCTCTCTCTCTCTCTCTCTCTCTTCTCTCCTCACTCTCTCAGAAATTTCGAAATGAAAATTGTCGAAGAAGACTTGAAAACTTAAGCGGCTTATTATCCCTCGCTTTCTGTTTCATTATTTTTTTCAATTAATTTGAATTGCATTTAAAAACGACACGGAGTTCAATTATAAGATACCAACAACGGCATGTCAACGAAGTCAACGTATGGTTGACTATACATGCACCGCTACATTCTTATTATAAGGCCAGAATGAAGAAGAGAGGAGGAGTAAGTAAAGTAAACTCAGTAGATTATTTAACCAGAGTAAAAAAGTGTAATTAAAACATACAAAAATTACATAAGATAAATTATGTGAAGAACACCCAAATGCAGATAAGATTCATGACGGGGGGNGGGGGGATTATAAAAGTTTTGCTCCGATATAATCTGACTCAGATCCTTATATACATCGTCTGTTCTTGTTTATCAATGCATACATGTCTCTGCCTCGGAGAGGTGAATAACCTGCACTTAAACCAAAGCCAATTGCATAAGTAAATTGATTACAAATCCAAATTCAGTGAGCAATTAGCAGAGAAGTGAAGTGACCTTAGAGGGCCATCTCAGCCTGTAATGCAGCGAGTTCTTCTTCTTCTGCGGTCCGCTTCTGGGGAACAGGACGGGCCTGTTGACGCCCTGCAGGAACGGGACCTGATGGCAATGGAGCTGTTGTTGTCGGCTGAAGAAGTTGTTCTTCAAGCTCAGCACCTTCGAGTTCTTCAAGCTCTTCTAAAAGCTCATCCTACCAAAGACAAGTTTTTACTTAGGCAAAGATCATTAGCCTGAAAAAAAAAAAATGATCATATTGGGGTACAAGAATGTTACCTCATCAAAGTCAGCTGCCGCCCCGATTGGATTTGACAATGCTTCTTGGATCTGTTTCATGTTCTCGGTCTGCTCATTGATTTCGTCCATGGTCTTGTCCACATCATCAATATTTCTGCAAAAACAGTGTGTTTACAAAGTTAGGTAGGCACTAGAAACGTTAAAGCATTCAAACAATGCTAAAACAATAAAAGAGATGATGCAGTTTAAAAACCAAGCTCTTCGTGTTCACAATAAAATAGGTAATATAACACTTACGTAGCTTTCTGCATTGCTTTCATTGCAGAAGCTCCACTCCTCAATGCATCAACAGTTTCGGTTGTTGCTTTTGCGCCTTCTAACATAATCATCTGTATGGAAAGAGATATATGATCCCTATAAGTTCATCTATTATTGCTGATAACAACAATCTTAGAACAACATCCAAAAACAAAACAAAAAAGAACTTACTTGATCATGTATACGGAGTTGGAAATTCCCAAGCTGTTCGACTTGTTGCTCATATAACCTCTTCCTTTTCAAACACTGTATAGCCGCTGCACAAAAACCAACACAGTTAAGTACTCAAGGAATAACAACCACACACAACAAGCTTAGATTGTGAATAAAAAAGGAGGACACATTGAATCATAATAGAAAAAATAGGGTTGTACCGCGTTTGTTCTTAGCACGGGTGTATTCTTTAGCCTTTTCAACCTCTTGACCAGCCTTCTTCAAGAGTACTTTCTCCTTTTTCTCTAGCATCTCAAGCGTCTGCAACGAACCAAACAACACATGACAATAAGCAATAACAACCATGGGAAAGTAAAGAAACTGAAGGGAACATAAACAAAAACTTGAAATACCCAATTCAATTTACAGTCAACTATATGGATTTCTAATCTTAACCAAATAAATCAAAACTAAGAGTAAACAAAACAGTACAGAGCTCAGATTAAAAGATCGATTTTTTTTTTTTTTTCAAATCAAACGTTGATTGACAAAAGAGAAGTGTAGAAATCGGATCATACCTCGTTAAGCTTGTCTAAAGTTTGGAGAGCATTAGACTCCTGCTTGGGTTTCCCGAATAGCCGATTCATCATAGTCTCTCAAATTCACCGAAACCAACACAGGCCACTAAAAAGTTCCGCGAAAAAAAAAAAAAATTATCCCTAAAATATGAACCGATCGATCGAATAAAAATAACGAGGAAGAAACAGATTACGTAAGAATCGGATCCAAGTTTACCTTGTGTGAAATCTGGATTTGGAGATGGGGAAGATCAAAATTTTTAAAGGGTAAAGGGAAAAATAATGGAAAATTATATAAAGGAGGGACCTTTATTTGGTTTTGTTCTTGCGCGTTTTGTGTTTCACAAGACAAACTAGGATTAGGATTTTAGATCGAAGCAAGCAAGTTCCCCTTTTTTCCACACGCGTTGAAGTGTTGTTTGGCACGTGTTTATTTTTAAGTGGTTGTTTACGATCAGTCTCGTGTATGCGTAGTAGGCGATAATAGTGAACCAGTGGTTTGGGTTAGTTTACTAACCGAATTTCAATCAAAAACTAAAACGAAAACCAATACTCCAATTTAGGAAACTAGCTCAAAATCACGATATTATAAAACTTTAATTAACGAGACTAATTAAGATTTAAGAATATCAAACAATATTATAAAACTTAATTAACGAGACAAAAAAAGGATAATGAATTAATAATTATGGGAATCACCAATGCATCCTACGCCTTTCGATATTCCCAACCACGGCTTCTCGGACACCCGAACACGACGGTCTCTGCATCCGAACACCGCCACCGCCACCGCCAATACTCCTCCTCCATCCGCCGCCACCGACAGCATTACTATCTGGTCTCTGTCTCGGTGCACTATGCGACCTCAGTTTCGACCTAAACGACGTTGTACTATCCGCCATGTAACCCGAGTTAAATTCTCCCGACAAGAAACAGAACCGGTGAGCATCAGCCTCCGCATCCACCTCCGCTCCGCCGGAACAGCATACACTCCTCGCCGGAGACCCACCTGCGAAACGAGGTGTGCTCTGCGCCGTCGGGAACTTGCTACTGCACTCGTCCCATTCGGGTTTAGGCATTGACAAACGCGGTGGGACGCGACCGGAGAGAGGTGAGGAGAGCGTGCGTCGAAACGGGTTGTCTAAGAAATCCGACCCGGATAAAACGGGTCCTCGGATCCTAAAAGTTCCGTGTCGGGTTCCTGTATCTACCTCCACTATCTTAGCTGTCTCTTCGCCGTTGTTTCGACTTTCCAAAGATCCGGAGAATCTTTCCTGTAAGAAAAGTTCACATCAACAACACTTTTTACAACCTGGTTAAAAAAAGTTTATAACTACAACTTGGTTCAAAAGTTTCAATCTTCTTACAAACTATAGTTAAAAAAAAAAGATTTCAACTTTTTACATAAAGTTTCAAATTCCTTGCAAAGTCTAAATTTTTTTTACAAAATTAGTTATCTACTTTAGAAATTAGTTAAGAAGTTTCACATCGTTTAACTCTTTAATAATTAAAAAGTATTATTAATCTTTAACATTATAAAACTCGGTACGGTCAAAGTTGATAAGTAAGTTAAATTACCGTGGACTTTCTAGCCGGAGCAGCATTTCCGATACGGCGGAGAGCTCTCTGAAACTTAACAGTGGCTTGAGCTCTAATAAGTGCTTCCATACTCCGAAGAGTCGCCGCTGCTTGTTTCCGTACCAAATAGCCTCTAACCAAAGCTTGTATCTTAACCACTCCTCTCAACGCTCTCAACGCTTTTCTCGCCTTTACGTTACAAAAGTATAACGGCTCAGTTACTTTAATAATTAGAAATATTTAAAAAGATTAGAAAAAAAAATTGTTAGTACCAAGAAGCCTCTAAAGGCACATTGGATCTGCATAGCGGCACGATTCTCACGGCTTTTTCCACCTCCTCCTCCTAGCGGACCACTCTTTCCTTGACCTTGGAGCCTTACAACCGCAGCAGCCGCTTTGGCCGCCGCGACCGCTGCGTCAGCTGCAGCAGCTGTGGCCGCAGCAACCGCTATTGCATGTGTTCTACGCTCTTTCTCCTCTTCGCCAGCCGCGTAGAACGACCTTAGCCACGCAGCTTCTTTCTCGGAGATGTTAGGTGGTATAGTCTCGTAGTTGTCGCATAAAGAACGGTCAAGGCGGTTGGAAATGGCTCCGGTGTCGGAACCGGAACAGGAAGACGGTTTGATTCCGAACAAACCTTTGAACCATCTCGAAGCTCGACCCATTTTTGTCTCTCTCTTTACTCTGTCGTCAACTTTGTGAGATTGCTTTCTCGTAATGGATTATTTAGTTTTGGTTTCACTTGTAAGTGGAAAAAATTATGACCAACACAAAAAAAATATTAGTTTGGTTACACTTTTATTTTACTTATTTATGGACCAACACAAAAGGTCTACTTTTTAATTTACAAATTTGTAAATAAATTAAAATGAAGATACGACGAAGTATGCGTACGATTGGTCGTGATAGACTGATAGGGTCCATTTAGTGTTTTATACTTTAACGTATAGTGATAAAGGTTATTCGTAATTTAGGTTCCATTTCTGGTTTTTTTAATGTATTATGAAATTTAGCTAGGGCTTACATGAAAAAAATACGTTCCTAGTTTGTGTAATGCGTGGTATTAATATTTGGTCTAAGAAAATTTATCATTGTGATCATTTTATGTTTATATATCTATAAACTTATGGAATTTAGTATTGCATTGAAAATTCCTGGATTCGTAATTTATAAAAAATGGATTTCTTGGAAATAAACAAAAAGTATATATATTAAAAATGGGGAAAACATACATAATTTTTGAAATAATGAGACTTTCAAGACAGCTATCATAGACAGGTGCTTTTCCATTTTCTGCAAACTTTTCTTATCTGCAGAAGTTGTTTGCGTAATCATATTGACATTCCTATGCAATTACCCATTCTTTTTTAATTAGATCAAGAAAAGTGTTTTGGTTTCTGAGAAAAAGAAAATGAATAAGACAGGAGGAGGAACTGATCACGTAGTAAAGAATCATTCTGTTTATTACACTTTTCTACCATTGAAATTTATCGAACTAAAAATTTGTATCACTTGGGTCTATGTGATGAAACATGAAAGATAAAACAAATCATATACTGTATGTAATTGTAGCCAATATATGTATTTAACGTATAAAGCTGGACACTGTATTCTTTTGCTTCGGATTTTTTTGGTGATATAATATTTTCTCATAAATTATGATATGTGTTGTCTATTGTTTCTACATATTATGCTATATGCATACGCCTTGGAAATCAAACTTGATTAACTTTTTATAAAGTTCTGATAGAAGAAGAAATTGGCAGTAAAAACAGTGAAAAGGAGAACGTAACGCTCTTCTTGGCCGCCTTATAAGCAGATAATGGTATAAAATTATGTTTCTCCTTAGTTTAATATGATTCCAAATGTTTCGTAAATTAATCTTCTTGTATGATGGTGAATAAAGTATCTTTAAGAAAAAACTATTGCTATCACTAGACTATCGTTCCATGGTTAACGTTATGTGTTTTAATAATGTTATTATCTGCTACAAAACATATTTAGCATAGTCCAAAACTCCACACTATGTCATGTTGCATCCATATGCTACAGAGCATTATTTATTATATTTGGAGCCTATATAGTCGAAATCATTGCATATTTCATCTGAAATTATGATCCTCTTATAGAGAAATAAAATATTAAAATAAAAGAGAAAAAAAAAATTCTGTTTTACATAAAACAGATCCTGCAGGCAGCAGTACTGACTCCACTCACTAGACGAGCCCTAACATGTCAAGTTAGTTCACAGCCTTTGTCATTTTCTACTACCCAAAACTCTGTATAAATTTGGTAAAGTGGAAAACGAAATTTCTTGAGAGTTGAGACCAACCCATTTAATTTTGATTTTCAAGAAGAATAACAAAAAGAATATTTGTCTTATCAATTTTATCATCTTCTTCTAATTATGACTCAAATGGAAAACGGTGATTTAATATTCAAGGTCTAGTTTAAAGATGTGTGCAAGCGAAACTTAAGTTAAAAAAAAAAGTCTGAAACCAAGTGATATAGAGAGAGCAGTCCAATGTTATAGAGTGGGTTTTAGCTCTATGCCTATATACAAAAATGTTACTTTAAAGTTTGAACTAGAGGGTTGCCCAAAAAAAAAAAGTTTGAACTAGAGAAGATAAAAAAGAAGTAGATGAAGAAGAGAATCTAGAGTGAGGTCACGTATCTCATATACAATTATGGAAGTAAAAAGTCTTTGCCCCTTCGGTCATTTGAATTTGTCAATCTCTTTCTTTCCCCTGCGGTCCTTCTTCCTCTTCAATACGACGTACACTTGTTCGTTCGACGTTCTATTTTATTTTTTCCCTTTTCTCCTACGAATTTTGTATTTCAAGATATCAATTATTGAGTACAGATAATCAATTATTTGGGTACCTTGATTTTGCACGTGAACCTTATATGCTTTTGGGATTATCAGTGTGGTTTGTGTGCTTGTTGCTGGTTTTGGATATCATAAAAGAAAAAGATAAAAAAAAAATTGTAAGATAAATTGGCATGGGCTTGGGTCCAAGACAATGCCGGGTAATGTCCATTCGGTTTTCACTCGAGTTTTTGATTTTTCAAATCGATTAGTAAGACCTTTTTCTTTCACTGCCGGACTTGAATTTTGATTAGTACATTCATGATTCAGCGTTTGTAATGATTTACTTTTAATGAACATGCGTGTCTACTCTCGTCTAACAGTGGAATTTTTTTTACATTCTTAAAATTATGTAGATTTGAATTTGGAATATGATGCAGCCACTAGACACATAAAACGAGAAGTCAAGAACATAAACCATTCATAGTAAATAGTCCCCAGGATTATGGGCTTTTTTGTTCATCAAACTAGGCACAGTGTCAACAACTTACATGACTGGTAAAGTTAAATTCGTATGGGCTAAGTAAGTCATTGAAATAGCCCGATTGCGTCTTGAGATTTTTTTTATTNAATTCATCAAGTTTAATTATATCAAGGATGGGAAACATGTAGCTCGGCCTGTCGGCCAGCCCATGGTGTCAGCGGTAAAGGTTTCACGGAGCTGGTACGTCTAATATGGATTTTTTTTTTTTTTTTTTTTTTTGGTAACAAACGAAAGTTACCGCCAGGTGATTCGATAATATGGAGAATGAAAACGAAAGTTACCACCAACTAATATGGAGAATGTTATATCTATGGAAGAATTTATCATTTGATTTGTATTATGATATGTGTTTAATACTAAAATCCATAGAAGAAGACAATTATGTGGAACAATAATCTTGGATTTATTACTCATATATCCTTTTAGACATCAGACTACTAGAAATCGGCTAAACCTCCAACTATGTAGATAGAAACTCTTAATCTTCGAAAAATGAAAGCATGAGAGACGCCACATGACCAAAGAACCGACCAGCATAGAGTATATAGTAAACATTCCCTTGAATCGGTTTGATTTCTTGTTCAAGTGTAACTAGAATCAGCTCCAACAGAATTATTAACAAAGAAATTATCGGTTTTCTACACCAATTAGTGAAACTCATCCAACGGTTTTATCCCAGAGGAGATATACATCTAAACGGTTTGGTGTATGAACTTGATAATTCTTATGTTTATATTAATCTCCACGCTTTTCTTTAAACTAAATTTTACGCGAGTTTATTCTTTTGATGCATGTGAGATCCGGCTACATTACTTAGTTCAGTTAGTTGGGTTGGGACTTGGACCACTTGGTGCAATAACCAGGATGTGATACCATGTTATTATACGGTTCATCCCACTTTTGATTTGGTTCGCTTACAGTGTAAATGAACCAAAACTAAAGATCTAGTAGATGCGATCTAATTAGCTCCATGAACATATTAAAACGAACAACATTTCTATTTGTCATGCTCGATAATTTGTTTGTTTTGCCCTTGAAGGTTAAATCGTGCGCTGGTCAAATAATTAAGGAGAGTCAAATTATTGGGTCTACATATTTCAAAATCAAGACATGTGAATTGAGGAAAGAAAGAACAAAAGGTCTGGTGAAAAAGCCCTAAAAAGAGCAAGAAAAGGGAAACATGTGGAGAAAAGAGTGTCCCACAGGCAAGTCATGTGTTCATGAATCGTACTTATGACATCTTCTTAATATACATCCATATTTTTTTGATATTACATGCAACTTGCAATATGTAAGTATCTATATAAAATTTATATCGTCCATTTAAGTTAAATAAAATTTATAAATTCAGAACAAAAACCAAGTTGGGTCGGCCCTCATATTTTTTTATCACTGCAGAATTTTTGTGGTCGATGCAAGTTTCAAATTGTGATATAAATGAATTATTGCACTAAACGTAGTATATTGAAGCTTAACATTTAAACCAAAAAAAAAAAAAAACGTAGTATACTGAATTCGAATATATGATATGATGAATGTTTAACTATCTTCAAGTTAACTATATGTGTAATATGATATATATTAACTTTTACTTTCATGGATGGACCATACATACATATATATGACGTATGCATGGACGTTATATATATTCAAGTCAATCTACATCACTGCTATGTCATACATTATCAGTTTTTCATTTATAAAACCCTAAGATAGGTCCATAACACGTAAGTATACATGTTTGAATCTTGATTTAACTAGTCTCAAGATTTTGTCTAGGATAACCTTGCCTGAAAGTACGATATCACCAATTGCAACTTAAATCTCGTAATAATTTTAAATGTTAGATAATAATTTTGTGGAGAAGATTTTCTTAAAATTGGGTTATGTTACCTCTTTACTATTTATTTTTGGGAATTATAGGACAAAGATGGTTATGAGATTGTGAAAGTGTTGGTTATAAGGTGGACAAATAAATTAGGGCATTCGCCAATACATGCTTGTGTAGGCTCCCATGTATGTGCATGTGTTTTGGTCTCTCATAGCATGGTGGTTTAGTTTATGTCCTTTCACTTTTATTCATTATTTAATTTTGTAATATGTGTTTTTGTTTGTGGTCTTGTTATCACATGTCTGTCCACTATTGGCTATAAATTGGGATGGATTGTTACCATAAATGGAACCCATGTGACATGAAAAGATAGCTTTTGCTTATGGTCATGCACATATAGATACACTTGGATTTTTATATATATAGTTTTGAGTGGCTAGATATTTATCAATAATTATATATAGAGGTTGAGCTGATCTGCTAAGAAAGATAAGCTATAAAATAACTTTGACTTATAGATACATTTTTTTGTCGAAAGACTTATAGATGCATTAATATACATATATTTCATGTGTCATATTATATATATAGCTTCCCACCATTTATAATATATATCCAAAACAGCATCCACCAAGGTTCTTAGATGGATATGTCCCCAATCATATTAATAAATAGTTTTCATACATTAATTTACATTATCATTAGTGCACTGTGAGAGGTTTTTGCACGATTCAATTAAGAATGTGCACTAGTACAATTGCATTATAAGCACTCAAGTGTCAAACATATACATGATTAAAAAGGGTTGACACAAAATCAATGATATGATTAATTAATGTTTCGCCAGTGGGCCGAAGGTCTATTTCCCTACGAGAAGTATTATATCGAACCAGATAGATCTCGTTCTTTACTCTCGGTCTATATGTCCCCGAAATAAAAGTTCGAAAGCTATATCTCCACAGTTTAATTTTTCTACATCAATTAACCCATAATCGTGGATTATATCGGTTTACTATTTACCTAACCGATTAAGAAAAAAACTAAACCTTGATTATACCAAAGCAAACCCGATTTTGACCCGATAAACTTCGATTTAGTATCCATTATCCCAAAATCTCTAATCCAAAAAAACTCCAATTTGCGAAGAACCCTAGATAGTGAAATCCAAAATCAATATCGAAATTCCTTAGCGAAGACAACAATAATGGCGATTGTCGTTTCAGATGCAGAGTTTGGTGGAGATTTCGACGAAGAAGTCAACGACAGAGATGACTTTCACATCGACCAGTTGGTGAATGAGTTCGTCGATGAACCACCAGTCCGCCATGATGTGTATCCGGAGAGTGATACCGATGAAAAC
>NC_025694.1:5549371-5563045 GCF_000633955.1 Camelina sativa
TCAAACTGGTTCAACATCTGGTTTACATTCGGGACATATCTGGTTTGGTCTCAGGTTTAGACGGTAAACCAATATAATCCAGAATTGGGGAGATATAGCTTTCGAACTTTGGATTCGGGGGAATATAGCTTTCGAACTTTTATTTCGGGGACATATATACCGAGGGTAAAGAACGAGATCTATCTGGTTTGATACAATACTTCTCGTGGGGAAATAGACCGTCGACCCTTCGCCAGTATATAAGATTCCTCAAATTAGAGAACACTCACAAGAATGTTATTTTTGTTTAATCCGTGCGTGTAATTATGTTTCTACAAAATTCTTCAAACAAATGAAGTCGTTTTCAATAGATCTTCTTTGGTCTAAACAAATCTATATATGGATAGCTAAGTATCATGTAGAAACGTTTTCTTACATTATTAAAACCTAGATAATATAATATTGCAGTTTACATCTTTAATCACGGCACTGTTGTTGGCCGCAAAATCTTTAAAACCGGCTGTGGAGAAAGAGTGCCCAAACTTACTATTTGGTAGCTTGTAAATGCATGCAGTACGTTTGGGCAAAAAGGAAGATATAGATGAACTGATTAATCCATTGTGATATTCTTACTTCTCTGTTAAAGAAACATAGAGGCCAATTTAATAAATAGTGAGTGAGAAGAAGTGAAGGGTAAGTCAATAAAGGGAGGCCCCCTCGTGTGGAATGTGAGCAGTACACTCCAATTATATAACTTGTGCTCTGTCTTAATTTGTGGGACATCTGCCACTGTTCTGCTTCTTCTTCACTTTCTCCCTCTCTCTCAACCACTTTTGTCTTCTCTCTCTCTCCCTCCCTCCCCCACACAAATGTTATCTATTTTTGGGGCAGTGAAAATTAACTTCTTCTTATTTTTTTGGCTCCAACCTTTCTCTTCTTTCTTGATCTATATACTTTTCACCGTTTATTACACTTTCTCATAGCTTAGATTCGTTTTTTATCAAAATGGAATCTTTTTCATTCTAGGTGATTCAAGGAGTAGGAAAACCTGAGGAAATAGGTCTATAGTTTCTATATATAACACCTACATAGCTAGCTAGCTATAATAAGGTTTGAATTATAAGCATTCAACGCTTGAATCTTTTATTTTTGGTAAACAACGCTTGTTAATGTTATACTATTTATCACCCGAATGATGAAGGTTCATGAAAATTTCGGAGATATATGCTTCTGTCAGAAGACTGTACATGGAGATGTGGCCAAATAAAGACCACAATAAGAGAGTTTTATTTGTAGCTTTCGGAAAAAAAAAAAATAACACTTCGGTTTGCAAAATGTGATCTTTAAACTATTACGATACTACTTATGTGTACGCATGTGTGTAATCTATGTTTCCTCTCGTGATTAAAGATTAATTCTCAGTTGGTTGGTATGAAATTATTAAATAGTTCCTGTATATTTTGTTTGCACTTTGTTGAAATTGAATGAGAAATTAAAAAGATTCTTCCACAGTTCCACTATTTTCGAAATTTGTCCTCTTTTCCCCAATTTTTTTTTGTAATTATGTTTCAGAGGATAAGTTCAGTACTTCAATAATTGGTACCCAATTTGTCACATAAGATTTTAGTAGTACGAAGTTATTCTGAGAGGAGGCAGTACCATCATTTTTATTAAATACTAGTGTGAATTATCAAATTATATTTACAACTCAATGAAATATTATAAAAACGTTTGTGCATTACCAATGTAAACTATGGTACTCAGAATTACATATATGTATATATAAGAACATTATGATGTACAGTAGGTATTATGGATCGCAGCTGTGCATTCTATTTTTATCTAACTTATAAATGGGGATGTGGTGCTAATTATGCAAAAAAAATAGGGATGTGGTACTAATAAATTAATTATTGCACTGACAAAAATTATGAACTATAGCATTAAATCATTGTATTAAATCTCTCCTGGCACCACTAATAAAAATATCTAAAGAAAAGGAAGGAGAAAATACAATATGAAATTAACAAAAAAATTAATACTCTCTTTTACTGTGCACAAAAAAATTAATACTCTCTTTTACTATCCTACCAAAAACAAAATGTTTAAAACTATACTTTGCTATACCTCTCTAGTTAATAATGGCTTCGTTTAAAATTTCAGTGTGATTTTTAATGGTTTGTTTATAATAAATTCATTACTTTTACAGAGTACAGTTTATATAAAACGTCCCCTTCCAAGATTTTTCCATGGTCCTGAAGTGAAAAAAAAAATCATATATTATTATGTAAAAAAACAAATCTTAGATATGAATCATAGCCATCGAAATGCAGAATTATAGGGATAAAATAATTTTATGATAGAATAAAATAAAAATTGTAGGAAAGAAAGATATGATGAGATGAGATGATGCAATACAATGGTCCTTGGGACTTGATATATATCTCTCTCTCTCTCATCTCTGAACAAAACAGCACTCTCTAGTCTATAGGGAATCCAAAACATTCATTCAGACCTGTCTGAATCTTTGAGACACAAGTTTTTGTTTCCCACAGGGTTGCCACTTTTTTCCAAATTACCATATTACTCCTTTTCCTATTTTTATCACCCCCTCCCACCTCCCTAACACATTTTTCTTATCTATTTAGACTTTTTTTTTTGTTTCTCATTGAAATAAGTCTGTCCCTATAATTTAACAGTGAAATCTTCACTTCATATTATCTGAACTTACAAACTATTTTAAAATTAAACTAATTTTGAATTAATTCTCTGTCGCTCCAGCTATATGGTCCCAACATCTTTTGTCTCAGATTGGGTGTAATTAAATGTTTAGTTGTGACATTTTTATAAAATTTCATGTGATTATTTTTGCATTCATGTGAACTTATTCAAGTATTTGGCATATGTAGAAGAAAATATATTAAAAAAAAAACTCAGAAATTACTCCATATAAACGGCCAATCATAAGGGCATCGAAAAAAATAAGGAGAAGAAAAAGAAAAAAATTGTTAAGTACATAATTAAAAAAAAAAAGAGAAGAAAATGTTAAATTCTCAAGAAAGACAAAACTTTCTCCTTCTATGTAAAGAGAGAGAGGAATAAAATTATAATTATAGGATTATAATTATAATTTTCTTTTTTTTGGGAAATTAATATTTTAATAAAGCACCGTGACGCGAATCAACGGCTCAGCCTCATCGCACTCACCATCGTCCCCTAAAGTATTCGCCACCACCGTCTTTAAAAGATCGTTCTCTACAGTCTCGGCGCATGTTAGCGTCTGTGACTTCTTAGCCTCTGAGTCCCAATCCGTGGTCCCCACAACGTACATCATAAGACCTGCGCAGCTAATCTGCGCCGCGAGTAGTCCTAACCAAAGCCCATTAAACCCAATTCCGGCCCAAAACCCGAGACCAACAGCCACCGGCATGCCCACCAGATAAAACGCTCCGAGGTTCACGTTCGCCGCCGTTGACGGCCGTGCTGTTCCTCTCACTACGCCGCATCCCACCGTCTGTGGACAGTTTCCGATCTCGCATAAACCCAATATCGGTAACGCCGCCGCTGTTAGCCGGAGAATCTCTTCGTCTACGGTGAATATCCTCCCCCAAGCATTTCTAACGGAGTAAGCAAACGCCGCAGCAGTGATCCCCGTAACAGCCGCGAAAACGATAGACACCATGGCCGATAGCTTCGCCGTCCTGGGACGGTTCGCTCCAAGCTCGTTACCTACCCTAGTGGACACAGCGAAGCTTAGAGAAGACGGGAAAACGTAAAGAAACGATGTCGTCTGGATCAAAACGCCCATAGCAGCCACCGTCGATCTTGGATTCACGAGCAAACCGCAGAGAACGATCATGATCTCGTACCACCACCACTCCAAGCAAACGGAGACGCAGCTCGGACCCGCGAGACGAAGCAAAGGAGCCCAGCCGCGGAAACAATCACGGGTCGGGTCAGTCCATGTAGGCGCGTGAAGACCACTCGCCCAGACGTAGCAAACGAGGAAAGCTACGACGAAGAGGTTTGTGAGGGAGGAAGCGACGGCAACGCCGGTAAGACCAAGGCGGAGGTAAGAGACTAAGAAAAGATTAGCCGGGAGGTGAAAAAGAGCGCCGGAGAGAGAAGCTAGGGTTACGGGGTGAATGATGCCTTGAGCACGAAGGTAGATTCTGATGGGATGAAGAAGAGTGTTGGAGAGGAGATCAGGGAGGGAGAAGATGAGATACGTCTGAGCTAATTTAGCGATGTCGGGGTCTTGGTGAAGGTAAACCGAGATTTTGCCGACGTTGAACCAGAGAACCGAGATCGGTACGCAACAAACCAAGAGGAAAACCACGGTTCGATGAAGGGTTAGGGAGAGGAGTTTGAAGCGGTGAGCACCGAAGGCTTGAGAACAGAGTGGCTCCATACCAAGTGCTAAACCGGATAAAACAGAGTAACCGGTTATGTTAGCAAAGGCAATGGCGAGTGAACCGGCGGCTAATTCGAGGTCGCCAAGTCGGCCCAAGAAAAACATTGATACGGCTGAGCGTAGGTAGAGGACTAGAGCCGTCACGGCGATCGGAAAAGCTAGCGTGAAGAGAGATTTAGCCTCCGTTACAGCTTCTGCCATTAGAGGAGATCCTCTGTTCTCGCAATGCCGGAGGTTTCTCTTTGAGGGTTCGTAGCTATTGATCGACAAGAGATCGAGGAAGATTCCGGTTCGAGATTCTTGGTTCTCTGAACCGGTGGTGGTTGTTGTTGATGAGTTACACATGACGGTGATGATGATGATAATGGATGGATGAATCAAGAAGAAGATTAAGAAAGATTTGATATCTTTAATGGGGAAAGAGAAAGAGTTCTCTCGTGAAGAGCTCTCTGATGATGAGTCTGCAGAGAGGTTTTAAGAGAAATGAGAAAGAGGGATTTTTTTNGGGTTTTTTTTTTTTTTTTTTTGGTGCTTCTTCTCTCATCTCAGGGCTCTCTCTTACCATCTTAATAAAGGAGTTGGCAGTCTTTTTTTTCCCTTCATTTTTATTTTTATTTTTCTAAAAAAATTTCATGAAAAAGAATCTAAGCTACTTTTTATGTATATTTTTTGTATATTTAATATACTTTTTGGAAATTTCTCGGAGTAGTTTTATGGATAATACATTAATAGTAAACTGACAATGTATCCATTTCTTTTTGGATACGACTGATTTGTGACATAAAATGGAAAAAAATAAACTAGAATCAATTACTTACCCTATATAATTACTGGTGGACCATATATGAAGATGTTGTATCCGATATGTATTACCAATCTAAAAGTGTATATACTAACCAAATCCGATCGATTTTTTTGAAAAACTACTAGTTCAACAAAAAAATTAAGTTTTATAAGAGAGGGTTATTGGTTCTATGATTTTAATGAATTTAGAAATTCAAATAAAAATTATGTGTTATTCAATCATTGAATTTAAAATACTTATCAAAATTATGTGTTATTGGTTCTATGATTTACAAATACTTGTTAAAATTCCATGTTATTCATTTAATGATTTGTTTTTGGATTTCAAAATCCACAGTATGTTTTAAATGGATTTGTATAGATTTGAAAAAGTAAAATAGAAGGATTCAAATCCTAGTATAAAACATGTTATTTCAAAATCCATGTGTTTTGATTTTTAGAATTTACAATTCCATATGAATTTAGAAATCACCTCAACAGTAACAGCCTCTAAATGTGGTTGAGATTTTTTTTTTTTTTGGTCAATTACACAAAACATTATTATGTCTAGACACTAGAGCATCCAATGATTTGTACTACTCTTGAATCCTAAAAAAAAAATAGGATTTGTATTAATAGTATTGTTGTATTATGATCCGAATTTAAATTTCTTAGTGTAGGCATATGGGTTATTAACACCAAAAATAAAAAGATAATATTTAACAAATTTAAGTATATTTTGCCCAAATGTACAAAGGTACATGTATGTATACTAATCCAAGCTAGTTTTACTATTGTTTCACATTGGTGTTTAAGGTCTTTTGAATATTTGAAAAACCTTTATATGATAAACAAAAAAACAAAAAATCTAGGTATGATAGACAATATTGATGGCTGTATTGTCTATACATTTTTAATTTAAAAGCAGTTTAATGTAACGTCTATATTTTTAATTAAGATAAATAGATTTCAATTAAGATACATCGCAGAAGTTCATAACACGTGAATTCTCGAATTTTTTTTCAAACGACCATTTGGCACGAAAACTTTGTTTGCATTTATATTTACTAACTCTTTTATTTTGGATTTTTAAAAATAAATGTGTTTTCTTTTATTCTTTGCAGTAAAATGTATATTTTTTTTTAAAAAAAGTTGTTTAAAAATATATTATAATTTTATTTCCGTTAAATACACTATATTTTCAACAGATATTTAAATCAATATGATATTTAATCAAATATATTAATTAAATGAAGATTTTATTGGACATGTATGCTTCTTGTTTCCTAAAAAATACTAATACATATATATATATATATATGTATATAAAATTAAAATCCAAACAAAAACCAAATGTACCACATATATGAACCAAACCAAAACATAGCGTCGCTTCCATTAATTTACTTACTGAATCAAAAGCTTGAGTAAAAACTGACCCGAATAAATTGGATATCATATCATTCATATCAAGAACCTGATTGCAAACGGGTGATTCAGTGAGCTATAAGCCTATAACTAACACTAGCTAATACTACTTGATCATGAGTATAATTAAAAACCCAATAGTAATACTATTAATGTTTTGTTTGACTCTCTTTAACAATAACATGAAAACCATGGTTTACAATTAATTTAACCGTTACTTTCATGTTTGTCTCCATCCGCTGAACAAATTAGGTTTAAACAGCAACTTAAGTCCTAGATTTATATACTTCGTAAATTGTTTGTAAGTTAAGAAACATATGTTCACAATGAGTTTAAATCTCCAGCTATTAATGGCTTTTCTTTGACTAAAGACCTTTCCAACCAATTTATTAAATGAAAATATATAACTTCCTCATAGACGAATTATATAGACATCTATAGATTTGTAGTAATGTTGACAATTGCAAAATGTTTATTCTTTATACATGCAGTTGGGGGTTGCTATTACATAAATTAAAATGATAATTTATGAAGAGTAAACAGTAATTAAAATATATGAAAAGGTTTTAAAATATAAAGGAGATGTCATGTCAATTTGTGCATTTTTTTTTTGGACAAAGCTGCTATATTAATTAATTTTTTGACATAGCTGATATATTAATTATAACTATAATTCAGTATTTATTTTCTGTGTTAACTTGTTAGAAAAATGAAGAATAGGAACTTACGAAATCTAATAATAAACCCCATTCTTATGCCCTTCTTGATAAGAAATCAGCGTTAAGTTAATTCATTTTAAATTATAATAACAAGAATTTGATTTTAAAAAAATGACAGTATGTTGTACGAGATAAGCTTCGTAAAATCTTATGTGTAATAATGACAGTATATTATTGGTTTGCGATCTATACAATCATTCTGTGGGTTATAAAAGTTTCCCGTCGATAAGATTTGAAGCAAAGAGATAAAATAAGTAAGGCTCCTGTGAGCGTTCACGACATAGAGGGGGCCTCGCCCTATTAAGCCTCTGATTTTTTAAAATATTCTCCATTCTCACCTTCATATTGACACGTTCCAATAATTGTTTTTAAAACAATTCATTTCTGTTCACATATAGTATTGCCTCTTAAATATATATATTGTGTTCCATATAAATTTGTCCTCCAGTAAATGTAAACCGTTTTAAGACATATTAATATGTCACTTGTATTAAAATGAGAATAACATATGATGCATTAACTAATTAACCCATATAAGTAGTCAAATAAAAAAAATGTCTTTCAAATATCACGCTATCACTAACATTATCAATGCAATAGTACTAGAACGGGTGTAAAAAAAATCTTGGGTTAAATCCGATTGAAAATAATTATGAAAAATCTCAATAAATAAATAAAATACATTAATGAATGAGAAGTTTGGTTTCAACGATGGGCCTATACGTAATCCATCATTATTGGTCATGCATTATGGTATATACTTTTGGTAGGGGACAATTTATATGAAAGAAGGTAACATTCCCACCAATTTCTTGATCAAGAATTAATGTTGAAAGTCTGACCTATAGTACAAATGGTATAGTATATTGTTTCCCCATTTTTCATATTCATTATGATGCGGACAATCATCAAAATCAATTAATATTGCAGCAATAACAACAATAATAATGCCAAAAGAAATAAAATAAAATTAGTTATGTGGAATGTAATAATAATAAAATTTGTTTCGTGGAATGGACCTGATTATTTAACTGTATGTTTGTTTGTATTTTACTCAGTTTAAAACATAGAATTGTTTCAATCTTTATCAAAACAAATGTTTCGATCAAATCTTAGAAATGTATATATCTATAATATATGTATATAAAAGGTAGATATATTCAATGAAAAGTGAGGAAAGATATATATTATCTTCAAAATATTTTGCATGGATATGAAAACGGTGACGTCGCGAGAGGATGGTCACAGAACAAACGCCAAAATAGACTTTCGATCGAGAAAGGGTTAATAAATTCACAGCTGGGATTTGAAAATTCTTCTTCTTCTCTCTTTAAATGAAATATACCAAAAGAAATATAATGAGAACGAAATACAGAAATTGACACGTAAAATATATATATATATATAGATATATATATATATATATATATTAAAAAGTTACTTATTTGAAGGGAGGTCCCAAATAAGAACAGTGGCTGAGAAAATACACAAGTGAAACTATTTTGGCTTCCCTTTCAAGAACAGAAGGCTAAAAGGGGACATGTGCCCTCTCTCTCATGCAATTTTTATTTTACATTTATCCTTTCAAAATCTGTCTAGATTTTTCTTTCCAAATGATTTTTTATATATATCCAAAATTTTTATATATATGAGCCTATATGAGTCATGAGATAAGATTGGCTGGCTTCTTAGACTATAGTGCTTAAATCTATGGACCGACTCCTCAGAAATCAAACATTCATATCTTGAACAGCAGTTTTTCGGATTTCCGTCTACTGTTTATACCTTTTTTTCTTTCTTCGTTTTGATTTGTCGTTTTTATCTTATCTTCTACTAATATATGTTCATAAAATATGATTTCTCTTGCTATGTTTGATTTTTCTTTTTCCATAGACCAAAACTCCAAAGTAAACAAACCAAATATAAATAACCAAATAATGTTTCTCCGGAGAGTAAAGACTCGAACGTATATAAGTTGAGCTATTGTGATGGTCCATTCATTTACAGGAAAGAAAAAAGTAGATATATATTTTTACTCCTATAAAAGAAAAAAATGTTTTCAATTTTACTTTGTTACATCACCGTTTTGTGTGTGGAAGATTGTCTTTATTCGTAAGTTCAACTAGGGGTGGGCGTTTGGCGGGGTATTTTAGATTTTCAAGTTTTTGGATCTAGAGAAATATAATTCATTTGGATATATTTAGGTTTCTAATTTGGGTTTGGATATACATCCATTGAATTTGGGTATTTTTGGGTTATATTTGAGACCTCGAAATATATTTCAAGTTTACATTGGGTTTAGATATTTTTATCCGAACTATATAAGTAAAAAAAAACCGGAGATCAATCTGAATTCAATATTTACGTTTTAACATATATTAACGGCTATTCCGAACCAAAAGAATATATGAATTAAGGTCCTATATTTTCATTGTCAAATATGGATATTGTTAGTAGATGTAACCAAAACTGAAAATAAACACAGAAATTAAAAAGAAAAAGATGTCGATCTTATACATTTTATATAGAAAGAATGTATGTATCATGAGTACAACTGGTGGAAATAATTCATTGATGAAAAATTGTCCGTTTGCATTTCTCTTGTCTGAAACTCCTGAAATAATAGAGAGAAACATCTAGAGATATTTTGTTTTTTCTACGACTGTCACATTTGTTAATTAATTAATCACACCCCTCTACAAAATAATTTTCGGTTAGATTTTATATTCTATTTGTATGAGCTTTTTAGCTGGTCATGCAGTAACTTAAAAAAATCTATGCATGCAGTAACTTACAGTTTTTACCGTACCAAATAATCTTACGTCAAAAAGAAAAATATTTATATAGTATAGCTATTAAAACAAAGAAGAGAGGGGGGGAAAAAAGATTTTTAAAAACTGGTGGTTTAGCGATAAATGGAGTATTTTTGCATAAATAAGGGTCAATTCTGACAACTGACGATTCTGAACTGACAAGTGACTAATTGTGTCAGCTCTCTCTCTGTCGGGACCACGCACACTCTCTCAACTCAGACTTAAAACACTTTTTCTACTCTGTGTTGTGTTGCTATTACGGAGGACGTCCTCTCTCCGTTTTAGTCCTGTACGGCGCCGTTTCGATTCTCTTTTAGGTCCCCACTTTTGGAAACATCACATGTTCTTCACTCTCCTCATAGCCGTAAGATCTTGTATTTTTGTACGAGATCCCACGGTTATGATTCTATTTATACGAACCACCACAATCTCTCTTCTTTCTCTTGCGGGTCCTCCACGGAGCAGTCTTCATAAATGTCGATGTATTTGGGTTTATGTATCTTTCAATTCATGTATTCACATCATTACGCTTCCTTTTTATTCTTCTTCTTTTTCTTCTTCTTCTTCTTCTTCTTATGCCATTTGTAATTATATATGCTGTGTTACTTTTACACCTGATTTTTTTTTTTCGAGTGCCATTTGGATATTTTCATTTGACTTTCAAAGCTACGTTTCTCCACTATGGAGTTCAACATATGACTGTCTTTTTTTTTTCTTCCTTAAGTGTGCTATATTATCGCTGCTTATTTTTTGTGGTAACTGAAATTTCTAATATTTAATCATTTCGGTCTAGAAATATTATGAAAATAAGGGACGTATATATAAGACTTGTTTCGATAGCTTTTCAACGCCACTATGCCATACATATATTAGGTTGAAGTGGATAGATTGTATCAATTGGTTTGAAAGAGACATGACAATGGGAAGAGCTTCATTATAGTCTAAATACAGAAAATACAGGTAAACATTATATTCTGTAACTCTGTTGAGAGATAACAAAGATGGCGATCACGGCCGGGATCTACGCAATCAATGATAATATATCATCCGTATAATATTTTTAGAATATTATCGTTTAAATAACTGATTTTTGTCGTTTAATTTGACGTTACAATAAGCATTTGAATATCATTGTTATTTTACCACGTGAGTCTATAAAATTTAGATCTTTAGAGTTTCAGTGATTTTGCGATTATCTATCTTTGTAGATGTCATGTTTTAAGTTTTAACATAATCCATTCAAGGATTTACCTTACGGTTACCAAAAGTACTAATATTACCATCTATCAAAATCACCTTTGCCTAATACCATATGGTTTGTTTGTTGCTGATTGATATATGTGAGATTCCCCATTGTTTACCTTTTACAATCATATAAAGGGCACTATATATATATGTATATATTATCAGCTCTTTAAATACTTTTCAGGCAATGGGGATTTATAAAGAGCTTTACTTGATGACCAATAAATAGTACTAGGCAATGCAATAGATTAAAAGAAAGTGTCTCAGTGGTTGGCTTTTTCATTGATAGTAGAAAGGGAAAGGTACTAGTTGTAGAGACAAGTTGAAAACTCTACATACAACTACGAATCGAAGAGTTTGTATGACACAAGTGGGAAATTAACCAAGAATTTTATTCTATGCATCTACATAACATTTTAGTGATAAATAAACATGTCATTAAATTTCTAAAAGACTAAATCTTTTATATTCATCTACATATATTTTGGTTGTCAACACTGAACACTCACATATATATATAGGTACACATTTATTTTATCACAGATTTAAATATGAATTTTTCCTTTATTAGTTTCTCATTTTTTTTTTGATAACTCAGGAGTTTCTCATATTATTTCATTTGAGATATTTTAAGTTTTTGCATATAATATATTTAAATAAATACAAAAAACCTTTAGCCCAATAAATAAAAACTAAACAAACTAGTATTTGGTATAAATTCATGTACAATGATTTTATTCTTTAACTAAATAAAAACTACATTGAAATATTAACTCCAGAGAAATAAATGTTAGTATATAACTATGAGGATTGTATATTTATATTTGTATATGTAAAGTATATGATATATATGTTTTAAATGTTTAGATAAGTTCGAAACCCGTGTAAGGCGCAAGACAAATATCAAATAATTGTATGAATGTATATAGACAAAAAGAAAACCAACAATTTTTAAAAAAATTCAAACTATTTAAAAATCAACATTGCAACAAAGATAATTCAAAAAAAAAAAAAAGAAAAAAAGATAAGAGTTGGAAGAAAAGGTAAGAAAAAACAAAACAAAAAACAGTAGAATCTCTGTTCAACAAAATTACAAAACTAATTTGACCTCAAAAATAATTATGCAGTGGTGACAACTTCACTGACGCAAAACCCTCGCTTTAATTTGCCTCACCATACCAATGTATATTTGTGGATATACACACATAGATACGATATTTTGATCGCTTTACAGGTTAAATTTTGCAACAAGCAGCTTTGTATAACAATCATGTATATGACTTGTGAATACACATATATGTAGATCGAATTAAATGATAAAGTAAGTATGTAGTGGATCCTTTTCGATCTCCACACTATGCATGTGCCCATTATTCCATTTTTAGACACTTATAGTCTTTCGTAGATAACTTAAAATATAACACATCTCAAAACCATATAGCTATCTTCTTCCCCACTTTACAAAACATTGTGCAGATGGAACATCACTGTTCACAAGACTTTTAAAATATGAATTTAAAGGCATATATAAATTAAGCTTATATGTGTATATATTTTATTTATTTATACATATATATGCACCATATTTGTATATAACGGATGGGCTTCGATTGGAATGATAAGCTTAATTAAGTTCAAATGTATTTTCTTTGTGCTTTTGGATCCTTTATATAACCCATGCTAACTCAAAATCTGCAACTACCATGTGAATACCAAAGTCATATAAAATGCACAAAATTATATATTGCATTAATTGTGCTACAAAGATGCAACCAATGGATTATGTTAACTTCCTATTTGTTTTAAAAAGTTACAACTACTTTTTCTTTTAATATCAGCTTTTATTTTAGATTTACCACCGTATATTCGGATTTCGCTGAAGCGTCCACAATAGATAAATGACAGAAGCCGAAGCCCTAATATCAATCTGAATTAATAGGATAAAATGTCTATGAGTAAAATAATAATTGTGGTTGATTTCTGTATAGGATGATACTAACAAAATGTCTCGAAATAATATGTTTACTATACAGAACCTTTCCGTTTTCGATACAAATTATATAGTTTACGAGCTCTATAGCTTGATAAATCCAACCAATACCTGCACGAGAGGGTAATATACTGAATTGATTATAGCTACTATTGTATTGAGTAAGTATTGGCAAATGAATTTAATTAGTTCGGTCGGCGATGCGATGCACATAAATTACTAAAAAGATATTGGAAAATGACTCGGCTTAACACCATTTCGGTCTCAACCATTCGAGCAAAACTTTTCCAAATCTGGAAAAGA
>NC_025694.1:5563074-5580636 GCF_000633955.1 Camelina sativa
AAAAAAAGATAAGAGTTGGAAGAAAAGGTAAGAAAAAACAAAACAAAAAACAGTAGAATCTCTGTTCAACAAAATTACAAAACTAATTTGACCTCAAAAATAATTATGTAGTGGTGACAACTTCACTGACGCAAAACCCTCGCTTTAATTTGCCTCACCATACCAATGTATATTTGTGGATATACACACATAGATACGATATTTTGATCGCTTTACAGGTTAAATTTTGCAACAAGCAGCTTTGTATAACAATCATGTATATGACTTGTGAATACACATATATGTAGATCGAATTAAATGATAAAGTAAGTATGTAGTGGATCCTTTTCGATCTCCACACTATGCATGTGCCCATTATTCCATTTTTAGACACTTATAGTCTTTCGTAGATAACTTAAAATATAACACATCTCAAAACCATATAGCTATCTTCTTCCCCACTTTACAAAACATTGTGCAGATGGAACATCACTGTTCACAAGACTTTTAAAATATGAATTTAAAGGCATATATAAATTAAGCTTATATGTGTATATATTTTATTTATTTATACATATATATGCACCATATTTGTATATAACGGATGGGCTTCGATTGGAATGATAAGCTTAATTAAGTTCAAATGTATTTTCTTTGTGCTTTTGGATCCTTTATATAACCCATGCTAACTCAAAATCTGCAACTACCATGTGAATACCAAAGTCATATAAAATGCACAAAATTATATATTGCATTAATTGTGCTACAAAGATGCAACCAATGGATTATGTTAACTTCCTATTTGTTTTAAAAAGTTACAACTACTTTTTCTTTTAATATCAGCTTTTATTTTAGATTTACCACCGTATATTCGGATTTCGCTGAAGCGTCCACAATAGATAAATGACAGAAGCCGAAGCCCTAATATCAATCTGAATTAATAGGATAAAATGTCTATGAGTAAAATAATAATTGTGGTTGATTTCTGTATAGGATGATACTAACAAAATGTCTCGAAATAATATGTTTACTATACAGAACCTTTCCGTTTTCGATACAAATTATATAGTTTACGAGCTCTATAGCTTGATAAATCCAACCAATACCTGCACGAGAGGGTAATATACTGAATTGATTATAGCTACTATTGTATTGAGTAAGTATTGGCAAATGAATTTAATTAGTTCGGTCGGCGATGCGATGCACATAAATTACTAAAAAGATATTGGAAAATGACTCGGCTTAACACCATTTCGGTCTCAACCATTCGAGCAAAACTTTTCCAAATCTGGAAAAGATAGACAGATTTGAAAAAGGTAGAAACTGTTTTATATTAAAATAATAAAGAAATATATAATATATGGTTTAACGAAGGAATAATCATAGGAGAACGTAAAATATTCGAAGTTAATATGGAATTAATTATGATTTAATAGTATACTATACTATTTTCAGTTGAAACTTGACAGATCAGTTAAAGAACTGCACTTTTTAAAAGTACCAGCGTTTAACAACATGTGTTTGGTTGGTCGCAATAGTTGCTTTTTCTATATGTACAATTACACATATACACGCAAAGCGCTAGACGTGTGTATTTAAAATCAAGAATACATTGTATATACGATCAATATATAAATAAAGCAGCCTCATATAAAAGATGATAATATTATTTATTAATTAGCTGTATAAACATGACTATAATAGGAATTAGATATGATCGCTGATTCATATGAACAACCAAAGTGATAAACTAATGTCTAATTATTGTCTATTAAGTTAACCTATACGAAAGCTCAAAATCATTTTGTGTATGTAGTATAAGTGGTTTCATCCAATGAATGAAGCAACTGGTTTTTGGAAAATACTCAAAAACATATTGATTTTTTTGTTTGGTACAGTACTGATTCTTTGTTTTTGTTTATTAAGGGGGTTTTTTAATTAAAATTTGAAATAAAGGCTGTTTTATTTACAAAAAGGTCGTCTTGTTAGGCGGTATTCTCATCGTCAAAAATTAACATTATCGACATCACACAAATTTGTATACTGCTAGTTACGTTGTTTTAAAAAAACATTGAAGCTTATTTATCGGATGCAGACAACTTGACTAATGAATTTGATTTAATATGTTATACGTTTTTCTATCAACAGTTTTGTTAGAAATTTATATGGAAAAATGATATTAAAAACATGAACAAACTATTTATTGCCAAATAGAATGGAGATAGAATGTTGACAAAAGAAAAACTAATGGAGTTAGAAAAATATAAAACATAATACATGCTGAGCTAACTAAACAAAAATCGATCCGGTCTGTCCCAAAATTGACTCGATCAGTTGAGTTGACCAAACCAAATGCTCTAGCTACAATGTGATTCTATCGAAATTAATGGTTAGGAAGAGCCATAATCTCATTGAAACATGTTATCACATTAACCAATCGTATTCATTTTGTTTTTTTTGGCAAACCAATCGTATTCATATGTAAATTTTTACACAGCAAATTCGAGTTTTGATGAATCACACACATCACATAAAACACAAAAAAATGAGTCTGTATTTCTATTTCAAAAAATAAAGCATAGTCATGAATTATCGTGATCACATTATAACATATTGACATGGAAAAAGTGATTGACAAAATTGGAAGGAAAAAGAAAACAAAGTTGGAAAGAAAGAGGAACAAATCGAGTCATGAAGCACGTGATGCATGGGGGTTACGTAAAAGTAAAAAGTGAAAAAGAAGAATGAATCAAGAAATGTTAATACACGTAAGTAGCCAGCTACTTCCTATTGTACACACAGCTCATCGTCCACACGAATCCAATCCAAGCCAAGCAATCAAAAAAATTATTTTGTTCATATCAGGGATAGGCACTCTCTTTTTTTTCTTTTTCTTTTTTTAAACTAAGTTTGTATTTTGTACGCGCTTTTTTTTTTACTAATTAACAAAACCTTATTACTCGGGGTTGTGTATTTTCCGCACATTGGAAGCATTTATATTGGTAATCAAAAACTTAATTATTCAAAACAATATAGCATAATAGTTTGAACTACGCTAGTAACGTTCTAAAATTTTCTAAAGAAGTGTTATACAAAAAAAAAAAACTGTTTTAATCTTGTTTATTTTCCGATCTAGATTTGATCATCAAGTTGAATCATATACGCACACATGCGGACACTGACACCAATGTATATATAAATATATATAAGGAAAACATACATATACACTTTTCTGTTTATGCCACCATATATAGACTTTTTGATAAGGAAAAAGTACATATCATATGATACCATAAATAGAAGCATTTTAAGGCAAAAACTGAGATAAAATAAATAAAAATGGAACGCACACGCTCGGCATCTTCCACACGTATGTCCCACGCTCCTCTGTTTCTTAGTGTCACACTAATCAGGCTTTAAAAGTTCTTAAATACGAATTAATTAAATGGTGCATGAGGATCGCACATGGGTGACTCTAATACGATATTAGCTGTGCTGTTTTGTTTATTTATTAGCTGTGCTGTTTTAATTAAGCTACTTACCGTTGACTAAGTGACACGTGAGGCTACTTATACACACGTGTCCTAGTTTTGACGGCTCTAGAAAGTATCGGTTTTGGTAGATAGATCGTACCTCCTTTCCTTTTTTTTTTCAATATCGGTTTTGACTAAAATCTTTTTGCCTTTCATCAGAATATTATTTTGCAAGTATATATCTTTTTTTTGGCAAGGTTTGCAAGTATATATCTTATTGACATATTTCGATTTAAATAATGCATGAAGTTTCACCAATCACAAAATGATATAAAAATACATTTTTTATACGGTATAAAAAGGTTTGAAAGATGTTTGCTATACGGTGCACAAAAAAAAAAAGATGTTTGCTATAAAAATTTGTATATAATTTGAATTTGTTGACGCTATAGAAATGATTTATGTATTATCTCAAAATATCAAATATGTATTTCAAGTATAACTTTCAAGTCTAACATTTAAAAAAGATTACCACCTAAAAACAGAATTCTAACTATTAAACTTGTGAACCCAACATGACACAAAAAAACGAACAAAGATGTGAAAACAAGAGCCAAAAGGTGCGTCTTTACGGCATTTCGTGTATTTTCAAAGATGAATCAGCAATGAGTTTTAAGCCATAAATTTTGACTCGTTAATGCAATCATATGAATAAACAACCCAATTTATCAATTGTGGAGCGATGAATCAGTAACAAAATGTTTGGTCCTACCTGGCAATAGATTTCGTTTCATTTTAAAAACAGATTAAAGCTTATAATTTTCCTCTTTATTTTCCTTTTGACAGTGCTTTAGTGGGAATCGTACGTGGTGCCTCTTCGGTTTGCAGATGAGCAAACATGTAAAAAAGACTATATGGCCATATGGGAATGCAATGCTCTCAGGCGCGAATTTGAATATATTATGTAACGCTAGTCAAATGTACGTTATTAAAACCCATTACCAGAATAAAAGAAGAAATTGTGATTGTTTTCTATTCGCGTTATATACACAAATTTTAAAAGTCTTGCATTAACTTTGAATTTTGAGGATTAACACACAGTTTCTTTGTACCCTTTTTCATGTTTAACTTACGGTTCATATAAATCATAACGTTTTTTTTTTGGGCAACATAAATCATAACGTATAAGATATTTGTTTGGTAGAACTTTTGTTATGCTACGTATGTCATGCTTGTTTAGTTTGGCAACTAAAATGTCGTCTGATTGGCTTGTTTATGGATGAGTTTTACAAGCAACGTAAAAATGAAGTCCGGAAAGTCAAAATCTATGTTGTTTTCTTCTTACACAGAGACGATTAAAAATATGCTTTAATTTTAATATATTCGGTGAAAGAAAATGTTGTGTATACTTTTGTAATCATGTGCCTTTTTAATCAACGAAAGCCTCTTCGATAGTCTTCGGTCATATTTTGTGTGCGAAATATGTCATATAACATAATCGTTGTGATGAAAACTAAACAGTGTCATAATCGATTTAAGTAGACAGTCATTTGAATTTCTAAAGATCGTAAAATTCGTCAACGATAGAAATAATATATTGCTATGTGGATTGGCAAACCATAGTAGTAGTAGTACTATAATGTATTTTCTAATAATATTAAAGATAGTAAAGCTTAACAATTTGAACCCAAAAAAAAAAAAAAACTTATGTAGTTAACTAAATCAGACATTGATACGAAGATTCGATTATTGTTAATGATGAAAACGAGATTTGGATAAGATTTGGAGGGGTCGATATAATTTACTCTTCTCTAATTGTTGTTCGAAGAAATTAAAGTTCGACCTTTTAATATAAATAAATGATTATGATTAACCACTATAGTATTAGTTTTTGCAATCACCTGAAATCAATGAGATTTATTAGTTTTCACATCGAACCTTTATGTAGTACAAATGTACAACATACATCTGCAACTTAAATAGCATTCCGGTTGAGAAATTTGGTTCTGGTTCCATCCGGCATTTTATAGTTTTGAAAATTTATAGTTTAGAAATACTAAAACACAATTGTAACATTTTATAGTCTTTTTGTATTTGTTCGGTTTTAGTTTATAACAAAAAACAATTTTTCAGTAAATAAAATATGGTCATATATCAATCTCCTATATGTTATGTTAGGTCAAGTTCCATTTTATTTCTAATTAACCATTTCAAGATGATAGTTCTTTAACCCATTAATCTCTACAAAACGCCACTTTGAAATCAAACTTCATTAACCTCCTTACCTCCTCCAACTCAAAGCCAAGTGATATATACTATGTATTACTAATTGATACTCCAATTTGTTTTTTTTTTGTTGATAAACATACTCCATGTTCTATATATTATAAGAAGTTTCATCTTCCCTCTGTTGCAAAATTTGTAACACTAACAAAACTTAACTATCATCAATGATCTTGCAAATATCCAAAATTTGGGTTGAAAAAAGCATAAAACTTGAGTGGTATACATTTAAATTCGTCTTTTTGCTTTTATTCATTTTTTTTTATTTGGATTGGTGTCTGTCTCAACGGGAAAACATAGTACAACTACGTACTATAGTCTATACTCTATAGTATACATCATGGTTTAGTTATCTGTCAATTTTTTTAACTGTCGGAAAATGCATTTTTTAAGATGTCGTAAAATATCGAACATATAAATAAGGTAAATAATCAATGACATGCGTTACTATTTTCGTTTGCCCACCTAGATTTTGGTCAAAAGCAAACGTGTGGTGTGGGGGGGGGGGATATATACTTTTTCTCTCACGTAATGATACATGCTTTTTAATTGTATATAATTAATAGTAATAGTATATGATATCAAGAGTATCTAAATTTAGTTAGTGATCTTACTTAATCAAATCAAACAACACTGGTCAACTGGATTGGGACCACTGGTGAGTGGAAATCAATTCTCAGCTATCTTTCTTAAGATTTGACAATTAATATTCATAAGTATAATTGAGAGTTGACTTAAGAGAAAATAAGAACGTTATCTGATGTACTAAGGAATTAGTGCAAATACAGTAAAACCAATATAAATTAATAATGTTGGGACCAAGACATTTTATTAATTTATAGTGATATTAATTTATCAGATAAATTAATAATTATTAATTTACAGTGTAAATTAATAATTATTAATTTATAGATATATTTTTATTGTTTTTTTTAATTATGAATTGGAACAATTATAGCAAAATAAGATTAAACTTTCGGATGTTATAAATTTTATGGTTTAGGAATTAAACTTGTAATATTTATAAAGCATTATTGACAATAAATTACAAATACTATAAACAAATTGACTTATACACATGACATACATAAATTCAAATTTATGAATAATAATAATATTAATTCTCATATTTTAATAATCTGTCTAATTATCAAATTGTAAATGATGCATATCTAAAAATTAAAACTTTAAAATTTAATTATTTGTATGACATGTTATAAAATATTTTAGAGATATTATTATAGTTTGAAAATACAACATTACAAATGTTCTATAGAAATGAGTTTTAGGAGAAACATACACTATTATATCAGTATATATATATATATATATATATATATAAATTTACATGATTATTAATTTATGATATTATTGGGACCATATTTTACATTGAGATTTCAAAAAAATTATTATCTTATTATCTTATCGAATATTGTTAATTTTTACACTGGCCCGACTTGGGACCAGCAAAATTTATTAATTTATAGTGATTATTAATTTATAGAGTATTAATTTATAGAGGTTTTACTGTATATTATAACAGCACAATTCAGAGAGTATTAGATTTTATAAACTGAGCTAATGGATCGGAGAATCTAATGATGCTGAAATCGCTACTTCCCACACGGACATATTTCAATACAATATGATGGTTTATTACTCTATTGTCAAAAAGAATAAGAAAAAAAAGGTTAAAGCAGAATTATTGAAACGTGATAATTTAACTCTAAGAAAATTAGTTACTAACATTTTCAACATGTATATATTGTAGACCTAGGAAAATTAGTTACTAACATAATGAAGAAATGGAATGCTCTGCGTTATCGTGGGCTATGCAATCGAGTTGAACGATAGGATACAAAACTGTGGAATTTGAAGGCAACAACTCCAACATCAACCGTATCATCAACAATTTTTTGAGGCTATTCATCATTTGGCTTAGCATGTTCTCTCCTTGCATTGGTGAATCAAATTCTCGTGCGGATATGTATCAAGAGTTTCTGTTTCATAGCTTCCTTCCCAAGATTTTAACTGTTCGTGTAAATTAAAATATCGACATATCAAATCAATAAAGAATGGGAAAAAGAAAAATTAGTGCAAATCCTATATTAACAATTCTGACGGCCTTTTTCATAGCATATTTGGTTGTAGATTTGCTCTACTAAAAATGGGCCTGGCATAAATTTAATGTTTAGAAGTTTGATTAGTTTTTAATTTTTTTATTCAACTCAATGGACCAGCTTCGGAAACTTTAAATCAGGCCTTAAGTGTTACAATAGGGTAATGTTAATGGACCCAAAAAAGTCGTGGAATCTAGTATGCAGGTGTTTTTCTTCTTCTCCTTTTTTTTTTTTTTTTTTTTTTTTTTTTTTTTTTTATGTTTAAAATCTTAATGTTGTACTAGTTAGTCACATATCATCATACATAATTTAAGAAAAAGAGGATCAGAAAAAAAAAAATTAGTAAACATTTTCGCTTTTTGTAAAACCTTTTTAGGTGTAATAAACTTTTACATGGGTATAAATGTGTTACAATGTTTTATATCTAATATATACATAAACATATTTTTGTTGATGCATTTGCTAATTCTTTCTTATTCTTCTTTCCTTTAATTTTACAAACTTTAAATTATTGTTTTCTTTAGTATTTAATGTTTTGACTTTTTATCACATTTAGTACTTCTTTTTAAAAGACTACGAATCTTGTATGCTGTTTTAATTAAAAAATTCATTATAAACAAAAACATTAAATTATAGTATAATAACAGAAATTAGCCAAATTGAAGTTAAAAGCTCATAATCTAAAACTTTATTACCACTCTCTTCAACAGATAGAACAATACCAAGATTGCACATAACTCTTGTAATTAGTTTTCAGAATATTATTAGATGTATGAATCAAATTTTGGTTGCATTGACTTGACTTGTAAGTGCATAGACTGGAGCAATTTCTTTTTGTTTTGTCGGAGTATCCCATCCCTTCCAATACATTCCATTGGTATATATTCCTTGTTCTGTTGCAAACCACATATACACATTAGGGTATATTTCATCTGGCGTATATAAAACTCGAAAAAATACATGATGTATATAGTTTGGTCCCTGAAACAAAAAAAAATAAAAAATATTTAATTGTATTGTACAGTTAACAATGTATTCGGTGAATAATTGAATTAATCTTAATCAACCAAAATTTTCAAGGAGATTCTATATAAAACAAAATGCATTAAAGCAAACCAACAAAAAATTGTCTGAAAATTCAGTCAACCTTTTAAGATCAAGAAAAGTTCTAATATTACATATGAAAATATATTTTTTTGGAATGAGCTAAAAAAATCAAAAGCATGGATTTATTCTATAAAATCTTCAAATGTTTCAATAATACAAAAAACACATCCCTAATTAAAAATATGTAAAGAAATATATATAAACTTTAAAATTTCGTTTTTACCTGCCATAAGTTACACTGATACAAAATAAGTGGTTTAAGTGTAACTGTAAATTGAAACATCTCGCCTATGTTAAGATAGGTTGTTTGGGAAACAACATGTCTACCCTCACACTGCACTTTTAGTTTTTTTGTGAAACTCAAGCTGATTTTTAATTTGGATATCTAATATTCTCCCGTAATTACGAGGAATCTGTGAATTTATAGAATCAAAGGAAAAAAGGACAAAAAGAAAAAAACCCAAATATTTTCCCATTCTTACAATGTTTGTAATAAACTTTTCTTACATGATTAAAGATATATATACACGTACACATGAGCATGGTAACACATATTTTAAGTAATATATCTGAAGATATGGTAATTAGAAATTTACTAATTTTGCCAAAATTTGAGCAAAATCAAAGTGTCAATATGGTAACATTTAACTGATTTATATAGTAAAATAAGTAACTTATCTAAAATAAGAATATGTGTGTTATATATATATTTTTTTACCGATAAAATTGTGAGATCGAAGTGAAGATAATTGATTTCCAAGAAATTGAAAAAGGAAATGTCATATATATAAAATATTCATTAGTTAATTGCTTTCCGTAAGATACTTGATTTCTATTTCTATATCTCAAATTCATATTAAATCCTTTGGGATTTTGTTGATAAGAACGAATATTTAATTTATTTCTATATGTATGTTGATATTGCAATCTGTCTTAATCTTTAAAACGATTGGATTAATAATTCAATATATGGATAATAAATCATCTGTAAATCAACTTTAAACAAAGAATGTTTTTTATTTATCTTGTGGTTTGATTAGGTTTTGAGAATGATTGGTTCTACCAGAAACTTAGGTAGGAAAAAAAAAGATAAAAAACCAAATTAGACAAAAGGGATAATTTCGTAATTCCGAAAATACATATATCTATTACATAGTTTTTTTTTCCATACTTTACGGACAAAGAAGGAGAGAGCCCCCCGCTTACGTGGTTTTTTTTACACTGTTCTGTTTTTTTTTTTTTTTTTGACGAACCAGCAAGCTCGAGTAGATCGGTATTAGATCCATCTTAGGTTTCGGAGCTTTTGATTATTTCTTCTTCTTCTCTCTTGTTTCTTTTTAATTACCCATTTTTTTTGGAATCGTTACTTGCGATCGGAACATTGTTAAAAATCCGATTTTTATCTTCTTTTTTTTTGTTATTAGATTCGTTTGTTTGATTCCAAAATCGTGAAAAAATGGGTAAAGTAGCTGTTGGAGCGACTGTTGTGTGCACGGCGGCGGTTTGTGCGGTGGCTGTTTTGGTTGTTCGAAGACGGATGCAGAGCTCTGGTAAGTGGGGTCGTGTTTCGGCGATCCTCAAGGCGTTTGAGGAAGACTGTGCGACTCCGATCTCTAAGCTTAGACAAGTCGCTGATGCTATGGCCGTTGAGATGCACGCTGGTCTTGCTTCTGACGGTGGTAGCAAACTCAAGATGCTTATCAGCTACGTTGATAATCTTCCTTCTGGGTAAATTCGAAATCTTTTCCCTTTTTATTATTTGCAATGATGCTATGAAATGAGATTTTGAGATTCCAATTGCACTGTGTTGTATTTGGATCGTTTTGTGGTCAGAATTGATTGATTAGATTAGAATGGTTTGATCTACAGTTTCAGTATCAGAGAGAATCTTTTTGGAATCTGAGATCATGTGATGTCCCACTGGGATTATTATTATTGTACGAAGCTTGATGTTGTTGATTTGTCTTAGCTCTGTTTTTGTTTTTTTTTTCTCTCGTTAACGCTGCCTTCCATAGGCAACAAAACGCCAGTTCTGTGGATAAGATTGTGATTCTGAAAGAATTCAGTAACTTATGTGTATTAATGAGATTGATTGGTGTCACATTTCTAGAAGGCATTGTGTTCAACTTATGTTGCAAGTTCATTTTTCGTCTTAATCTTGTTATGGTCTAGTTTCATGTTGTAGGTTAAGAGATATTGTCTAAGCTTTTTAACCTTTTGATATAACCAGGGATGAGAAAGGTCTCTTTTATGCATTGGATCTAGGCGGAACAAACTTCCGTGTTATGCGTGTGCTTCTTGGCGGGAAACAAGACCGTGTTGCTAAACAAGAGTTCGAAGAAGTTTCGATACCTCCCCATTTGATGACTGGTGGTTCAGATGTCAGTTTCTTTTTTTTAAGTCTGTTGTCATATTATTAATTGGTTGATCCATATATATATATATGTAACAAGGGGTTTTGTGTATCTTTTATGAATCGTTCAGGAGTTGTTCAATTTTATCGCTGAGGCTCTTGCAAAGTTTGTCGCCACAGAAAGCGAAGACTTTCATCTTCCAGAAGGTAGACAGAGGGAGTTAGGTTTCACTTTCTCGTTTCCTGTTAGGCAGACATCTTTGTCCTCTGGTTCTCTCATCAAATGGACAAAAGGCTTTTCCATTGACGAAGCAGTTAAGCTCGATCCCCTTCCGACTGATATTCTTATTATGATCAGTTTCGCCTTTTACCCTGATCTTGGTTTGATCGTTGGAATAGGTTGGAGAAGATGTTGTTGGAGCACTTAAGAAGGCCATGGAAAGAGTTGGTCTTGACATGCGAGTCGCAGCACTTGTGAGTTATCTATTATTGCCTTATATGCTCAATAGTGAATCACTTGTTGATTTGTTTTACTGCTTTTACAGGTCAATGATACTGTTGGAACACTAGCTGGTGGTAGATACTACAACCCGGATGTTGCCGCTGCTGTTATTTTAGGTACTGGGACAAACGCAGCCTATGTTGAGCGTGCAACTGCTATCCCCAAATGGCATGGTCCGCTTCCAAAATCAGGTGAAATGGTTATAAACATGGAGTGGGGAAACTTCAGGTCCTCACATCTCCCATTAACTGAGTTTGATCACACCCTGGATTTTGAGAGTCTGAATCCAGGTGAACAGGTACGAGTTTTGTTGTTACAAATAGCAATACGTACGAGAGCTGTCACAAGAAATGAGATCCTATGAGTGGATTTGTCATTTTGCAGATTCTTGAGAAAATCATTTCGGGTATGTACTTGGGAGAGATTTTGCGAAGAGTTCTTCTAAAGATGGCTGAAGAAGCTGCTTTCTTTGGCGATACCGTCCCATCTAAGCTGAGGATACCATTCATCATTAGGTACAGTTTCAGCTTTTACGGTCTGGTTTGTGTATTTCATCTTTTGCGGGATGAGTTTGTCTAAAGTTCAATCATTTGCAGGACACCTCACATGTCAGCTATGCACAATGACACTTCTCCAGATTTGAAGATTGTTGGTAGCAAGATTAAGGATATACTGGAGGTCCCTACAACTTCTCTGAAAATGAGAAAAGTTGTGATCAGTCTCTGCGACATAATAGCTACTCGAGGCGCACGTCTCTCTGCTGCTGGAATCTATGGTATTCTGAAAAAGCTGGGAAGAGATACTACTAGCAAAGACAAAGAAGAGGAGGTGCAGAAATCAGTTATAGCCATGGACGGTGGTTTGTTTGAGCATTACAAACAGTTTAGTGAATGTATGGAGAGCTCACTAAAAGAGTTACTAGGAGATGAAGCTTCAGGAACTATTGAGGTCATTCACTCCAATGATGGATCAGGTATTGGAGCTGCACTTCTTGCAGCTTCCCACTCTCTGTACCTTGAAGAATCTTAAAGCCTTCCCAAAGAGCGCCATTTTTTCCGGTAATTTAACAAAGCTTTTCGCAATCAGAAAAAAAGCCTAAGTGAAGGTCTGAGGCGTCATAAGAAGCATTTTATGTTTCCTCTTCCCCCAAGACTCTCTTGCTTGTAGCAAATAAGTTTACTTGAGAGAAATTATTTGTTTCCATGTTCTTGAAAAATAAAGGACCAGTTCTTCAGATTCTGGGATTTTATAACCAGATATGTTGTAAAAACCCGTAAAATTCAAAGCATATAGAGATTTCATTTCCCCACATCATTAAGCACATTACACAGGTATATGAATCTTCAACCTAGATTTCCAAGTTCTAATGAAATTTTATGTCTATTATTTCTTTTCTCCAGATCAACATAAGATCATGTTCTAGTAACATATGGGGGGTGGTAACACAAAAGTCCAGATTCAACATAAAATCTCCAACAAACACATATCAGAAAATGCAACAGAAGCTAAAATCAAGAGACACTTGGTTGAACAGAGACATTGTTGAGACGCTCAAGAGCCAAGATAAGAGCCTGAGTACCAAGATCACCTTCACCATGTGCCTTAAGAGACAAGTAAAGCTGTTGAGCAAGAGCTAATCCAGGCAAAGCCAATCCCATCCTCTGACACTCATTCAAACAAATCCCTAAATCTTTCACAAAGTGATTCACATAAAACCCTGGTTCAAAATCCCTATTCAGAATCCTATCTCCATACAAATCTATAGACTTTGAACCAGCAGCACCAGTAGAGATCGCTTGGAGAAACTTCTTAACATCAAGTCCAGCTTTGTGAGCATAGACCAACCCTTCAACAAGGCCTAACATAGTCGAAGCAATTGTAATCTGATTAGCCAATTTCGCAAACTGACCTTTCCCACTTGTTCCCATGAAGTTGACTCTACCCATTAACGAAAACAACGGATCTAAACGTTTCACGGTGGTTTCATCACCTCCGGCGAATATAGATAGCTTCGCATTCTTAGCTCCTAAATCTCCACCTGAGACAGGAGCGTCTACTGAGAAACAGTTCTTAAAGGAAGCAGCTTTAGCTATCTCCTCAGCTAAAGAAGGCTCTGAAGTAGTCATATCGACGAGGACGCCTCCTTGACTGAGACCGGATAAAGCACCGGACTTTGGATCGAGGAGGACGTGACGGACATCGGAAGGGTAACCAACGATGGTGAAAACGACGTCGGATTGAGCAGCGACTGAGTTTGGTGAGTCTGCGAGTTTAGCACCCATGTCGAGGAGTGTCTGAGCTTTGGAGATGGTTCGGTTGAAGACTGTGACGGTGTACCCTGCTTTGATCAAGTGTCCGCACATTGATCTGCCCATGACCCCGGTTCCGATCCATCCGATTTTGGTGTTTGATGGGGTGATTGGATCGGAGGAGATTGCTGATGAAGCCATTGAGCGACGGAGGAAGAAGGAGGAGACGAGGGAGGGAGAAAGAGATCGACGGAGGAGTGGTGGCAGTGGCATTGTTTCTGTGGTGGTCAATGGATTTTAGTAGTTATCGAACGTAATGGTAACAAACCGTAATTTCGTGTCTCTTCTGAGGACTTTTTCGTAATGGTTTTAAACGACGTCGTTTATATTACTCTCGAAATTGATTTGGTTCGGTTAAGCTTGGTTTATATCAAATGGCATTTAACAAGGAAATGCTTAGGCATGACCAAAATTAAACCGTAACCGTATTTCGGACCGTAACCAGACCGTATCCTAACCGTAACCAGACCGTATCCTAACCGTAACCAGACCGTAACCGTATAAAATGGTTTAAAAACCGTAACCGTTAACCATAAATATATGGTTAAATTATATTAACCATAACCGTTAATTAACCGTAACCATATCAAAATCGTTGGTTAACCGTATAGTTAAACCGTAATTCGTTAACCGTAACCGTTTCAAAAAGATAATAAAATATACTAATAATTATTTATTTAATATGAATCATATGATATGAAGAAATATGAGTACACTAAAAGAACATATTAATTATAAATAAATAATATCAATTATATTATATCATCAAATAATATCAACAATATCATATTATCAAATAACCGCAACCGTATATAACTGTAACCGCTTCAACCGGAACCGTATTTAACCGTTTATTAAATGGTTATGGTTAAGGTTAAACAAAATTTCTAACCGTAATCGGTGGTTAATTAACCGTAACAGTGATAACCGTAACCGTGGTCATGCCTATATTGCATGCATGAGCTAATAATAATGCTAAACGTTTTCCCTACCTCTTGTTTTTTTTTTTTTTTTAAACATCTAAAACACTTTATTGATATGAACCAGAGTATACAAGATTGTCAATAAAATTACAAATACAACCAATGGTTTATGTAACGAAAATACGATAAAGAAAATACTTAATTTTCTTTGTCATCTTTGACAATCTAGTGTGATTTTCTAGCTTGGCAATCATATGCTTTTTATTAATAAAATACCAATAACGCTTTTGAAAATCATAGGTAGCGATTTATCCGTTACTTCTTTAATTTCTTTATTTCTTTAAATCTTGTATGATGTATTAATTAAAAAACTCATTATAAACAAAAACATTAAATCATATATTATCAGAAATTAACCAAATTAAAGTTAAAGCTCATAATCAAAAACTTTATTATCATTCTCAAGATACAACAATACCAAGATTGCACATAATTTTATTATCATGTAAATAGTTTTCAGAATTTTATTAGATGTATGAATCAAAATTTGATTGCATTGACTTGACTTGTAAGTGCATTGACTGGAGCAATTTCTCTTTGTTTTGTTGGAGTATCCCATCCCTTCCATAAATACATCCCCGTTATAAAAAGTATGGGGCGAACATATATTCCTTGTTCTTTTGCAATCCACATATACACACTAGGATATATTTCACCTTGAGGCGTATATAAAGCGTTAAAAAACACATGATGTTTATAGTTTGGTCCCTGAAACAGAAAAATAATTTTATTGTACAGTCAACAATTTAGTATTGGGTGAATAATTGAATTAATCTTAATAAACCAAAATTTTCAATCAATTGAGCATATTCTATATAAAACAAAATGCATTGAAAGGAAACCAACAAAAATTGTCTAAAAATTCAGTCAACCTTATAAGATCAAGAAAAGTTCTAATATTACATATGAAAATATTTATTTTTGGAATGAACTAAAAAATCAAAAGCAGGGATTTATTCTATAAAATCTTTACATGTTTCAATAATACAAAAAACATATTCCTAATTAAAATATGTAATGGATAATTTAATTTTACCTGCCATAAGTTACACTGATACAAAACAATTGGATAAAGTTTAACTTTAAATCGAAAACTCTCGCCTATGTTAAGATAGGTTGTTGGGAAAACAATATTGTTACCGAGACACTGCACTTTTAATTTCTTGTGAAACTCAAGCTGATTTACAATTTGGAGATCAAATGTTCTCCCGTAACTAGAAGGAAACAACTGTGAATTTATAGAATCAAAAGAAAAGAGGACAAAAAAATAAAACCACAAATATTTTCCCATTCTTAAATCTTTATAATAAGCTTTTCTTAGATGATTAAGGATATATATACACATACACATGATCATGGTAACACATATTTTCAGTAATATATTTAAATAGGTATGGTAATTAGTAATTACTAATTTTGCCAAAATTTGAGCAAAATCAAAGTGTTTATATGGTAACATTTGACTGATTTTAATAGTAAAATAAATAACTTATCTAAAATAAGAATATATGTCTTATGTTTTTTTTTCCCTTTAAAATTGTGAGATTAAAGCGAAGATAATTGATTTCCAATAAATTGAAAATGAATTTAATGTATTAAAAGAGAAGTAGAAAGAGCTTACATTAATTTTCTGAAAATCAAATTCTCCTAATTACCCTTAATAAAATTTGCCCCTAAAATTAAAACCTAGAATTACTTTTTTTTTTCATTAATGAAAAACATTATTTTCTCGCATATTTCACATTCACAAACACATACCCAAATACTTAACCAAACACCAGAAACAACCTTGTTTTTAGCCCAAAAATATTGTCAATGTTAGCAGAAGCAAAATCAAAAGAAGAAATTAAGAAAATTAAGAGTTTAGCACCCATGTTAAGGATAGCTTGAGCTTTGGAGATGGTTCGGTTGAAGACTGTGACGATGTATCCTGCTTTGATCAAGTGCCCGCACATGACTCCGGTTCCGATCCATCCGATTTTGGTGTTTGATGGGGTGATTGGATCGGAGGGGATTGCTGAGGAAGCCATTGAGCGACGGAAGGAAGAAGGAGTAGACGAGGGATGGAGCAGCTACTGATTTTGGTGAGTCTGCGAGTGGTGGCAGTGGCATTGTTTCTGTGGTGGTCAATGGATTTTAGTAGTTTATCGAACGTTGTGGCAACAGACCATAATTTCGGACTCTTCTGAGGAGTGAGGACGTTTTCGTCAAATTCTTCTGTTTTAGATGACGTCGTTTTATAGTGATTTGGTTCGGCTAAACTTGGTTTATTAGGCTAAAGGGTGCAATTATTTTGCTGAAGACAATTAGACAATCAATGGCATTTAACAAGGCATGCATGAGCTAATAATAATGGTAAACATTTTAAATTTTAACCTTTATGTTTTGTTAAAAACTATAAATTAAAAAGTTGTATGTTCAACAGAAATTAAAAAAAAAAAAAAAAAAAAAAA
>NC_025694.1:5581406-5583350 GCF_000633955.1 Camelina sativa
TGGTTTTGGAATGGGGTATATGGATCAGGATCACTGTTGTTGTTCTCTCTGTATATATCATCTTGAGATATTTGTGGGTTTTCGGAAATTGTCCTAAAGCACAACCTCAACATTGTAAGAATATCTCTGTGTATATCATATTAGTCATATGATCTATATGCGTTCAGCAACTTTTCTATAGTACAATGCTTCTTGTTGTAAATTTATATGTATTATCCAATTTAAAGCAGTGGATCAATCCCAAGAATCAGCTCACTCAGAAGTGGCCGTTGGTGATTCGGTGGAGGAGCTTACAAGGAGAAGTATAGAAATAGTCGAACCTCCGCGATTGGCTCCGAGGACTCATGTGGTTGCGAAGGTAAATTTAAAGTCCGTTGTTGCGAAGGTGAAGCCAAAAAAGTTTTGGTGTTTCTGTTAACAACGAGCATGACTTGACTTGTCGAATGATTTGACGAAAGAATACATATACGTCTTGGTCGTATGTTACGGGAATAAACTATTCATATATGCTCCGATCAACTATCTATTTTGGTTGTGTTTTTTGAATATGGAACGATGATAATTGTTTTATATTGTCTAAATCTTCGTGTCGTGCGTACTTTTTATGTAAACTCCAAAGATATTGGGACGGCAACATTTGATACTGATTGTGATTATTCAAGAAGCCGTGCACTAACTCCTTTTATTTTACGAGGATATCGTTTAAAGTGACTTGGTTAGGAATACCTCATAGGGTCATAATCCATATTTATGACTCGCCAAAATAATTTAAGACTGCATTCCAAATAACAACGTCTTGAGTAAATTCTTGAGAAAGACGTTGTTGCCGCCTGCAATTTTGCATATATATGACCAGAATTAAATTGCACGAAACGTTTTGGTTCGTCGGTGAACAACCTTGAGAGCGACATTGTATCTTACTATTATTTTCTCTACTTTTTGTTTCTCTTAACTTGTAAAATTTTGAGTGTTTGCGGATCCGCTAACATATCAAGAGTTAACAATTTATTAATAACATATCAAGTTAACAATTCATTAATCTTATTTATATGATCATATTTTGGGAAATTTTCCCAAGTTAATTGTGATGTTACCTATGGATTAGCAAATTCACCTATATAGATTCTTCTCATTATGATAGGAAAATATATACATAGCAGCCATGTTTACATCAACATGTTTTCAAGTATTCAACATTCAAATGAAAATATATCTAAGTAAAACTTGTAAAATCACCGACACCGTCCCAACCCCAATATTTATACATGTATTCTCAAATTTTGCCATATGTTTTCTTTTCCAATTCAACCCCCACAGGGTGAACAAATTGCGTTGGTCACTCTAGACGCTCGGCCCGGATCATCTAACCCATCCGTCGTGGTACGGCGACTCTAACGTGTTTGCCATCCTCTTTTGCAGCTTAAGGTTCTTATAAAACTTCTTTATAAACTCTTCCGCTGCTTTATCCACCACATGATCGTGATCTCCTCCGTCTTCCAACGGGAACGGCGAATCCGTCACCCTAAGCTGTCTCACCGCCGGAGACATCATCAACGGTGACTCTCTGAGCGCTTTCGCCGCTCCCGTCTTCGTATCATTCTCTCCTAACAGCTCAAAAACCTTCTTAACCGCTGCCTCCACCGCAGCGTCTTCGTTGTCATAACCGCCGTGGACGCGGCGTTTGCGTTTGCACATAAAGGCTAAAGGGTCGTAGTCACGGACGCGTGTAGAGGAGTTTACGTCAGCACCGCCGATGGAGCTAGATCGGCGGCGGAGGTTAGTGATGGCTTTGTTGCCTCTCTTAAGCATTAGGTTTAAGTCGAGCATGAGCTTGCTTTTGACTGTACCGGTTTTTAAAACGCAGAAGACGATGCGGACGATTTCCCACAGCCTTTTGGCTGCGACTTGAGCGTTCTGTTCCATTTCCATGTATAAGCCTCTTTT
>NC_025694.1:5584634-5592184 GCF_000633955.1 Camelina sativa
AGCCTTTTGGCTGCGACTTGAGCGTTCTGTTCCATTTCCATGTATAAGCCTCTTTTTGGTGCAGAAGCTTCCATTTTTACCATATTTATTTTTGAAAGAATGTTTTTTTTTTGTTCTTCTTCTTTTGCTTGTCGTCTCACTCTTGTAAGATTGGATTGTCATTGGAGGGAGTGAGTAGAGGGTATTTAAAGGATAAGGAAAATAATACATATGTAAAAGGATATTTTAAATAAATAAAAAAATTCTAAAGAGAACTAACCTAAAACCACAACTTTAGGGAAAAAGATATTTCTTTCTTATTAAGAGGTTGGAGTAGTCGCCAACAAAGAAGACTTCTTTGTACGTATGGCAAAAAAGAAGAAGAGAAGAAGTCTTCTTTGTATGATTTAATTGCTTTATTTCTTCCTTTTTTTTTTATTTTTTTATAATTAGAACTAAGCTATCCACAAATCAAAACACATATATACATATCTAACCGTTAGATGATGGAAACGAAATTTAGAACAAAAGGAGCTTTAACTTTAGAGTAAGCAACCGAACTGTAGCTATGGTGGTTAGGATGTTTCAAAAGTGACTGATATAGAATAATGATAATAATCATAGAGTAAGAATTAAGTAAACCAAATATCATTCGTGAGCTTGTCTCATGAGTACCGAATTTGGCAGGCTGATTTACGAGATTGCGAGCCGGTTAGTGAGTTACGTTTAATGTGCTTACAACAAAATCATACTATTAATTAACATTTTTTTTTGGTCAAGAAAAATATTTGTTTTCTTACCACTGAAATATATAGACTACTGTTAACAAATACAAATATATAGTCAATAATTAGAAACCCACGTATAGTTCAAGAACTAGAAATATTACGCGTCCGTATACGAGTTAGATTTTTGAATTGTGTATTGCAGTTCTAGACATGCAAGTCGATATGTCGAAATGGAAATTAACTGTTCAGCTTTGGTACCACTAATATAAGTTATAACATGGTCGGAAACCAACGACTATATAGATTCTTTATAGTATTTGCACTTGTTTATATACAAGATGTATTTGCATGCTGTGTTTGAACTTAGGATTGTATATATATGATATAAAAAGCCAAACATGTCACCTGGAGTTAACAAACAGAAAAAAAAAAAGTTAATGTTTTTCTTCATATATACGTTAATCATTTTGAAATTATAAATGTATAGACATATATTGTTTTGGAAACAGAAAAGCAAACATTTTGAAATATATATAATTAAGAAAAACTAAAAGATAACCTGATTTCACTAAGATACTCTAAAGATATTGCGATTATAACATCACGTCCAAATCAAATCAAATAGTACAACATTAACTATGATTAGATTGTCCCTAAGTGTGTATATGTTCTTCAAAGCATTCTATAAACTAATTGGATATATTAGTTGAGTCATGTCTTAAAAGTTGATAGCAAATTTAGACCGTTGCCGTAGCCACTAAGGCGATCCAACAAATTAAAGGAAATGTCATCTTCGTACGTGGCGATTAACATTTACTTTGTTGTCGTTTAGAAATTTGTATACGTGTTACTTCACAAATGGACCCTCTCAGAAATGAATAATTTTAAATAATATCTTATACCTTCAAATGGAATCTACACTAATAACCACAAGCTCTAACCAAAAAGGCCTTTTAGTCTATTTCAAAGTTTTTGATAAATCTACTAACGTTTTTTTCTTCTTCCTTAATAAATCTACTAACGTTTGTTGGTCCATATCTTTTATTTTTCATATAGAGGTTTGGGTCAGTTTTGCGAATGAATATAATTTCTACCGCCAGACTTCAAACTTCAAAACTCATTACCTAGTGCATCTTCACATGGTAGAAAACAATCCTTCAAAAAAAAGAAGAATTTAACAATTGAACAACACCTAAAACCATTTATGAACCAAGACTGTCGAAACCGAACTGAAGAGATATTTTTACTCTTCGTTCGGAGAGCAACACCTAAAAATTATGGTGCAAACAAAATTGAATAAGGCCGTCAAAGATTTGTACCACTTTTCATTTGTCCCGTTTTAGATTATGATATATCTAATCTAATGTCCTTGATTGATTAGTCAAGATAAAAATGGTACAACCTTAGCCATAAGTTCTACAACAGTTCAAAAATTTCGATCACACACGATATAGTGAATAGTTTCATGACATGCTATATTCCATTTGTAAAAAGTCACCTTGAAAAAATGTCATCTAAATATATTCAGTATGAAATACCTAGGTGCTCGACCAATAATTTAGGCGTTTTGCTTTCTATCTTACTGTGAAACTTCTTCCTAGACCCATGAATTTTGCTTTAGTACTACGTACTACCATAGTAGCCACAAAACTTAATCGAAAACGACATCCCGTGTGCGTCGGGAGGGACGAAGACTACGTGGAAGGGGCATGCAGTTTTTAACTATAAAACTAATTATTGGCGAAAACGACACTCCAATTCCATTTCCTTCACAAAACCATTTTTCTAACCATATAGATAATCTATATCTGATCACATCCATAAGGCTAAATAAATTTCTAACTTGCTATTTTTTTTCTATAATCCTTGTTTTGAAAACTAGTCTTTGCTAGTTTTCTTTTTATCAAAAAGAGAAAACCACTCTTTGTTTTTTATTAATTTTGTTTTAATTTGTACGTTTAAGCCTTTAATTATTATGTTATTAATCATTACTATTTTTTTATAATAATGTTTCATTTTCGGAGTTTTCATAAAGGAGCTTTCGAAATGGGCCATGAACATTAGCGCTTAGACGTGAAGGCATCTAAGCCAATTATAGCCACCTGTGCGTGTCCATTAATTAAGCTATTAATATGGAAATTCCATTAGCTAATTTATGTATATATCATGATTTGTGGTATATGGTATATTTTTTTTTCATAACTGAAAGTATTGTAGTCTTTAAGTTAAACGTTGAGTTCTTTGCTTTTCTTCTCTTTTATTGTTGGTCTGCTTTTATTGGGTGGAAAGATTCTGTATTTTCTGTGAAGTAATGGAGTTTTAATTTTGTCATCGTTCTACATAATAATGTTATCTATTTGATCAATATAATAATTTGTCGTTGGATTGGGTGTTATGGATAAATCCCATTATCCACTATATTATGTTCCTCAATAATATGATCCACTGCAAAAGTATATATCAATCATATAGACTATAGTATATGCAGAGCCGTGCCTAGAGTTTTGGAGGTCATAGGCAAAACCATCGCATATTAAAAAAAAGTAGTTCTAGTTAAGTCAAAAATATATAAGATATCTAATTTCTAGACAAAACTTTTTCAGAAAATCAATAATGTATAATATATATGGTCTTTAACATAGTTTTTGGGTATTTCAATTGTCAAATACACATAAAAGAATATAGATGCAAAGGATTTGACATAAAATGATACTCTCTCTATCTCTAAAAGATTGATGTTTAGAAGCTTTTACGTATTTTAAGAAAACAATGATTACTGAGTTTAAATATATTTTTTTCTTTGACTAAAGAGATTTTATTTAATTTTAAACTATTAACAATTCAAAACTTTAAATATTTTCAATGATTACTTTTTGAAGTTTACAAAACATCAATTTTTATGGGACAAAAAATATTCCAAAACATCAATTTTCATGAGACAGATGGAGTAAAAGAAAACTAAAAAGTGAGTGGACAAATACAAAGAAAAGAATAACTAAAACTTTTTTTAGACAACTATGGATTAGCCATAGGATATTAATGGAAATGTGCTGACGTGAGTGCAAAGAAAGGCTAATTGTGCCTACAGTTTGACATAAAATATAATTAGGCCGTAAGCGAATGTTTCTTGTTTTCTCAAGTAGGCACGGCTCTGAGTATATGTTTTTTTTTTTTTTTTTGGTATTGAATGTTTTGGTTTTTCAATTCGACTTTTCTTTGTTAATATGTTCAGTTCCACATAAACTAGTTTCAAATGTAAGTCAAGTTAAGGCATGAACCACCACACTCATTGCAGTCGAAAGTGCAACTGCTGCAACGTAAATACGTTATCTTAAGATAAGCGTGTTAAGCGATGATTGGAGACCAAGATTTTTTGTTGGGGTTTCGCTATGGGCCGACTTTGTTGTAATGGGCTTTTCTTTTTTACTTTTCAATTAAATGTTAACTTCGTTATTCAAAGTCAAAACACTTTTTTAAATGAACGCACGTTTACGAGAAAATGCTACACCAATTTACATGAAAATAGAGACATCGGTAATTACATTCCATGCCAGTTTGACCATTAGTTTGCGATGTTACACTTGTGAATTGTGATATAAATAATACAACCCCTTATTAGTTTTCTTCACGATTCACACCATAATTCTATAACCAACGTCCAAAGCTTTAGTTTCTAAACCAAAAAATCAAGCCATGGACGCGAAGAACTCCAAACCTGATGCAGCCAAGAGTTTCGGTACGAGCGGCGGAAGCGGTGGTTCCGGTAGCGTTTCCGATGTGGTAAGACGATGGTTGCACCTGGATCTGGTGGAGATCAGCACATCTCGAGGGATGCTTTTGAGAGCAACCCGAAGAAGTTCTTTGGTGATCTTCACGCCAAAGACAAGAAGTGAAGCATCATTTAACTAAAGAATAAAATGATCAAAGTGATAATAATATTTTCTTTCTTATTTTCTTTGTTACTGAGATACTCCTCCAGTTCACCTATGAAGTGACGTACAATAATATAATTCCCAATTTCTTAACCGTTTTTGCTTTTTTTTTTAATATGGTGGGTTTCTTCTATTCAGGTTAATTATTATAATTACGATCTTACATAAATTAAGATCTACGCATGAAAACGACGTAACTTAAGTCGATATTTTCACCATCTTTTCGTGCATTATTTTTTTCTTTTTAATGTGTTGTTGTATATATTTATATCCACAAAATAGACGTGTTAATTATAGTTGTAGAGAATAATAGCAAAACAACGATACAAACCACGTGGAAGTAAATAAGTAATTAGAATAAGTAACCACAAATTACAATTAACCGGTAAACAAAAACACAAACAGTATCCTAAGAAGAACATAAATTGATCACTTGGTCGTATCATCTGATAACATATCAAATGATGAAACGCCAAATGCAAATTCTCTAGCAAAGTTTTAAACGAAGTACTTGATTTGTATAGCATCATGAGTAATCAGCCTTGGAAACTCATGAATTTGTTGTCTTCTCAGTAGACTGACTGCTCGTGATGTTATATCCAATTTTTGGAATTTCACATGGCATGATTTCATTGGCTCAATGGAAACCGGCGGAGCCGAGTGCTGGAGCCCAATAGTCGGCACCGTAGTCGCTGCCTACTTGAAGTGTGCATGAGATTGGAATAAGACATAAACCTCGACTTCTCAGATCTTTCTTAGGCTCTTCATTTGCATTTTGATTGTCCGTTGACAAGACGAAGCTCCTCTTCTCTTCATTCATTCACCAGTAAACCCGGTCATAAAAATATAAAAGAAGTCATGAGGAAACACAGAACCTGGAATAACCGCTGCACCATTTTAGAGTTTTGTCGATTTTGATGCCTTTAAAATTTGTAGAATAATTTGGCGCCTAAATCCCAACGGGCTTTAGAGCAAAATTATTGGTAGGTTTGTATTTTTAGGGTTCTTACATTTTTTAGTATTAAAAAGTGTACTTTTATAAAATAAGAACCTTTTGTTTGTTAATTAAAATTGTACTCCTCCAATGGTAAACTCCTATAAGTGAGGTTCTTAGTTTTGAAAAAAAAAAAATTAATGTTTAAATGTTTCAACAATGAAGATTTTATTATAGCATTTCATAAACTTTTAAACATACAAAACACAAAAGCATATTAAATTAGAAGTAGAAATTACAAATGGGGAAAAAATTGTGATGTAAACCATATATATATCAGAATTGTGACTGTCGATGATGGTATATCTTGCTGATTGTGTAACAAGTTGTTTCTTTGCTTCCAAAAGCCATAGACAACAGCTTGAGACACAACTTTTTTCGGCAGCAATGTTGGAGTTATTTGAGAGTCCTCCTTTATCAAATCCATTAGAGCCAACCAACCAAGAGTGGATTACCATGTGTATTATGAAGCACATCAGCAGGGAACACGCATCCGAGAGAGAGGTGTTCCCTTGATTCATCCTGCAGATTACATAATCAACACATGGGGTGAAACCACCAGGAGACCAAGCGATTGTTAATGTGAAGTTTGTCTAGTTGGTTAACCCACATCATGAAAGCATGCTTTAGAGTGACACCTTTAAAACCACACACAATCATGCCAATCCGTTACAGTTTCACACGGCCTCATAACAACCCATGTTCTAGCAGAAGAGAAACCCATACAAACCACAACTTCAAGACTTCAACAAACAAGCCATATGAGTCATTAGAGGAACACTTACTTGGACGATTCACGAGAGGTGAGATAAGTGGACCTTGGAGAAGGAATAGTCCAACAACAACGGCTTGTGTTTGAGAAAAGAAATAGGAACAAGTCCCGAACCTGAAAGAACCCCTTGTAAACTGTCTAGTATGAGAGAAATAGAGACCAATGGAACCATCTTTGCAACATAGTCGATGGTTTCCTTGTCAGTGCTGAAAATATGGCCGAAAACATTCTTGTTGATTAATAGAGATGTACTCACTATCAATGGCTCCACTACTGCAAGAAACATTGCTGCATAGACCACGATATGTGCTGCTCGAGAGTTTCCATCACCTAATTCATTTGAGATTCTTGTGCTGTGCAGGAAAAGAAAATATCGGCGTATGAACATTGAAACTATATGATTCATCGTGAGCTCTTAAAGCTAGTAATAGTTGGTGACAAGAGTGCTAACCTTGCTGCAGCTGCGATTGAAGCGTCTTGGCCAAGGAATACAAGAAGTTTTTCCATGTTGAACCAAATGAGAGAGAGAGGGAGACACACTAATGCGAGACGGAACATAGCTTGACCGCTGAGAGTATCCAGGGCACATGACAATCCTAACTAGCATCACAGGCAAAAAACAACAATCGAGTGATGAGGGAAAGCAATTTTCATGGTTGTGGTAACAGAGAGATGATTTTATCAATTTAGAAAAAAGAGAGGAGGATTAGACTCCGAATTCAATCTCCTTTGATTCCAATCGATTCAATCTCCTATGATTGATTAGACTCCGAATTCAATCTCGTCCAAGTTCAATCTCCTTCAGACTCCTCCGATTCCATCTCCAACGATTCCGACCGATTCAATCTCCTCGGATTGAGAGGTTCGCGACAGGGAGCGAGAGAGAGAGGAAGAGAAAGAACACGATCCGGCCAAAATTTTTTTGTTCTCAATAAAACTCTTCACCCAACGACGCGTTGACACGTCAGCGCCTCTTATATGAAAACGAGTATACTAATTAAAGGGAGCTCTTCGTTCTTTTTTTTCTTTTTGATTTATTTTTTTCCTTCTTTTCCTTAAAAACTCCCTTAAAACTTATCTTAAAACCTCCGATGGAGAAGGTCTTAGATCAGGAACGGACCTGCTTTTTTTTTTTTTTTTTTTTT
>NC_025694.1:5592548-5625835 GCF_000633955.1 Camelina sativa
TTTTTTTTTTTTTTTTTTTTTTTCTAAAGTATGTTTCATAGATATCAAACAACAGCAACAACAACAATCAATGGTGTAAACCATGCTGGTGAGTCAAGGTTATTACAACAAACATGAAACCAGAGCAAACTACTCTTTAAATTCTACTAAATTACAAAATTAATCCCTAATTTTTTTTTTTCACAAAATATCAATAACTAAATATTCTCTAAAGATTACAATATATTTTAAAATAGAAATACATTTAATCAAAAACTTTTATTTGGTATGTTATTTCTCTGAAAATCTAAAATGGTGTTTTAATTTTGTCATCGTTCTACATAATAATGTTATCTATTTGATAAATGTAATAATTTGTTGTTGGATCGGGTGTTATGGATAAATCCCATTATCCACTATATTATGTTCCTCAATAATATGATCCACTGCAAAAGAGAAAGTATATCAATCATATAGTATACGTTTTTTTCTTTCTGGTACTTAATATTTTGGTTTTTCATTTCGAATATTCTTGTTAATTTGTTCAGTTCGAAAAAGTGCAACTGCTGTAACGTTAATACGTTATCTTAAGAAAATAAGCGCATAAAGCGATTATTGGACAAAGATTATTTGTTGGGGTTTCGCTATGGGCCGACTTTGTTATATTGGGCTTTTCTAACTTTTTCTTTGTCAACGGGCTTTTTTAACTTATCAATTAAATGTTAACTTCGTTGTTCAAAGAGAAGAACTTCACACCAAAGAGAAGTGAATAATCATTTAAGTGCCAAAGAGAAGTGGATCATCATTTAAGTGAAGAATAAAATGGATCCATTAAAAAAAAAGAATAAAATGGTCAAAGTGATCTTATCATGTTTCTTATTTTTTTCTTGTTATAAGTGAGAACATCCTCCGATCCCGTTCACCCATGAAGTGAAGTACAATAATTATCAATAAATATATGATTCACAATTTCTGAGCTTTTTTTTTGTTTTAGTGTTTTTTTATATTCAGGATTTTATAATTACGTTCTTTTACATAAATTAAGAAATAAGCATGAAAAAAGGCGAATGAAAAAATCTCATACCTTAAATCTATCTTTTCACCATATTTTCTGGCATTATTTTTTCCTTTTAATGTTCTGTTGTATATATCCACACAATAGACATATTAATTATAGATTTATATAGTTGAGTATAATAGAAAAACAACAATACAAACCACGTGGAAGTAATTAGAATAAGTACTTAACCACAAATTACAATTAACCGGTAAACAAAAACACAAACAGTATCCTAAGAAAAACATAAATTGATCACTTGGTCATATCATCTGATAACATATCAAATGATGAAACGCCAAACCAAATTCTCTAGCAAATTTTTAGACGAAGTACTTGATTTGTATAGCATCATGAGCAATCAGCCTTGGAAACTCAATTTGTTGTCTTCTCAGTAGACTGACTGCTCGTGATGTTATATCATTTTTTTTGGAATTTCACGTGGCATGATTTCATTGGCTCAATGGAAACCGGCGGAGCCGAGTGCTGCTGGAGCCCAATAGTCGGCACCGTTGTCGCTGCCTACTTGGAGTGTGCATGAGATTGGAACAAGACATAAACCTCGACTTCTCAGATCTTTCTTAGGTTTTTCATTTGCATTTTGATTGTCCGTTGACAAAGACGAAGCTCCTCTTCTCTTCATGCACTGATCATTCACCAGCTAAAACCATGTCACCAAAATATAAAAGAAGTCACTTAAGATGTGTAGCACTGATTATAACACAGTTAACACATATTTTAACACCCTGACTTATATAAAGGTACCGTGTATACACTATTAATCATATTATACAGGAAATACAGTGGGATAGTGCTAATTAGTAATAAAGAGAAAATATTTCATTGATTTTTTTCCTAACAAAATGCATACATATATAAAAAAGACCGCCAAAGGATTTTGAAATGCACTTATATGACGAAAACAATTAAACAAATAAGGAGGAAAAGTTAAATATTTAAATAAATTTAGTGACTTTGTTGGTTTTAACGAACTTTGTTGGTTATAATAATGTAAGGGAGGGTGAAAAAAAGCTGGCCACTGCATCTTTTAATATAATTCAACTTTACTTTATAAAGAAAACAGTAGAAAAAAAAGGGATAAAATTTTGGAAACTAAAGCTGTCCACATTTTTGATTTTGGATTCAATTGATCCCATAAAAAGTATAGTGATTATAATTATGTTGACCCAAAATAAATGGACGACGTACCTGACCAGGGTCCTCAGGAAATATGCAACTCCCATCTCCTTGCAACTATTCATAAAACCATAGTTTAAAAGAGTATTAGTATAGTAAATGAGAAAAATTAGTATAGTGTATACACTATATATAGCGTGATGATCTGTGTGTATATATCAGTATGTAAATGAAATTTGGTGCTTACATGTTGTTGGTGCCTCATATTTCCGGAGGCAGTCGTACCAAAGTATGGATGACTCAGAGCCTGCGAAAGTTGCAAAAACAACATAAATACTTTATATATAATCACATCAATCAAGTATTACTTAACATGGAGAGAACAAAACTTTATACTAACTTTATTATCTCTATATAATATAAGTTTCCTTTCACCATCATTAAAATTTTCGTCGATCAATGAGTAGTATAATGGTGTTCATACACTGTAACTGTAACTAATATATGCTAATCTAGTGATATTACATGGAAATTGATTTTCACTAATCAGGAAATTTACAGTCGGAGACCTGTTTAGCAAAACTATGTGATATAAAGCAAATGGTTTTGAGATACAAAGGTGAATTAGATAAAAGTCCGAATAATTAACTTATTAGTAATTAATCACTTGGATTTCTCTGACACATTGTAATTTCCTAGACGTTAATCTTTTTAGCATTTTTAATTATTCTTTTACTGAAAGCAAAATGAGAATATTGAGAGTTAGGAAAAGACGAGTCACACCTCAATTTGACTCTGAAGGAATCTAATGTATCCAATAGCTTCCGACAGGACTGAGGCTGTGTCAGTCTGCAAAAGATGGGTAAAAAGGGAAGAAGAATGATTTTGATTAACAAAAATGAAACTAAAAATATCTCCAATATTGATGTTAAAAAGTTGATTTGATAAGGGAATATAAGACGGCATTAATAAATGTATACTTTGTTAATTAAATTTATCTTTACCTTTCCAAATGGAGATACTAGCTGATGAAGCGCTGCGATTCGGCCTCCTAATTTCTCCTTTCTCACCTTTAATTATCACCATAGATTAATTAATACCATAAAGTAAAAGCTTTCTATATACAGTAGATGTGCATGTGTGGTTATATTTTTTACTAATTACCATGCATAGAGGAAAACGTGCTTACTTAGTAAGTAATAATATTGTACTTTCAATAGTGTTCATAATTAACATTATATCATCGAATCCAAAGTAATACGAGTCACTCCATTTCTACGTTTCAGTATGTCTATATTCTATAGATTTAATATATAATATCCAAGGAGAATGTTGAGACTGATTTAAGTTTGATTTTTTATGAAAGAAAGAGAGAAAAGGAATAATGAAGAAGGAAGAAGAAGACAAAACAAGAGAGAACAAAAGAGTTACAAAACACAAAAACCACACAGCTTATTCTGTGCCCATTCTGTTTTGTTTGCTTCTTCTGTTCTCCTTTGTGTTTGTGTTTTTGTTTTGTTATTATGATGTCAGGGAGATAATTTATATACAGAGAAAACGTTATGAAAGCTAACTAAAGTTTCATTGATATAATCAATTAGTTACCTTGAGGGTTGATTGTGACGAAGGAGAAGGTTGAAGCCTTGGCTTCTTATTAGTAGACCCACCAATGTCTACGCTGTTACACTTCATCACAAATATAGATAACAAACAAAAACAAAGATCAATTAGTCATTAATCAAAAAAATTCATAGCAAAACTTATTCTGGTTGCGTATTGAATTTAGATCCAAACCTTAAAATAAGACTTGGTTTGTCTTGTTCTTTTTAAATGACGTTTTAGATTTCACTTTTTCATAGTATATGATGTGTTTACTAATTTGTATATAAATTAGATCTTATTTCCGAATTTTCTCTCACTATATATAGCATTATATATTAATAGTTTTTTTTTGCTGTAGTTCATGAAAATATCTAAGATATGTGGAAGAAGTGCTACCTCAGAGGCTCGATCCGGAGGAATGTGTTTCCCTTCGGACAAATGAAGACCATTGTGATTGCTAGAGAAATCCAACATATTATTATTGTTGTTGTTGTTGTTGTTATCCTCGTTGCTATTGAGGCTTGTTGTGGTTGTTGTAACACAAGATTTGTTACGAGGTGAGTTCGGCGAAGATATGACATAACCATTGTTGTTGTTAATGTTACTCTCTTGTTTGATGTCAACCGCCTCCATGGAAGCTTGTTGGTGGCTTAACACTTGTTCTTCCCAATTCTCCAGTCTCATCTTTCCTTGAAAACTATGGTGTTGTTGTTCATCATGATGATTATGATGGTTCATCATCTCCAATCTCTCTTCCTCTCCCATCATCAATCCACCCCTAAAGTTTAAAAGAAAATATAATATCCATAAATATTAGATTGATACTTAAAATACACACACACATATACACGTATATATGTCATAACAAAAGAGTAATAAAGATTAGGTAGCAACACACGAGAAATAAGGCCATGAAGTGAACTAGAACTCGAGTAACACAAGATCATGTCATGTGCCTAGAGAGTATTTTCATTTTGGAATATTTATAGAGGGGGAGAGAGAAAGAGAGAAGGAGAGTTACAAAAGCAGTTGGCTAAGGCTCCAAGACTCTGGAGGGAGATCATTGCTTTCAAGCCAAGAAGAGATGTTAGGGTTATTAGGCAAAGACGTTGAAGAAGATGAGGAAGAAGAAGTCGCCGGAGAGGGCAAGAAGTGCGGCAAAAGAGTCGGCATCATCCGTGGTCGCAGATAATTGTTGTTAGGATTCATATGTGGCGGCAACGGCGTTGCCGCCTGCTGATGACCTATCAACGGTGGTGGTGCCCTCATGCCGCCGCTTACGTTCCACCAATTAGGGTTTCCGGCCGCCATCAGCTGTTGAACCGGCGAACTCTCTAACACACCTCTATTCATCACCTTATCTCTCCTCTCTCTCTCTCTCTCTCCCTCTCTCTAGATCTCTTTGTGTTTACTAATCAGAGAGGCTTTGGAAAAACTTGGAGAAGTGTTTGATTCTTTAACTTAAGTAGTTTTTAGTTTCTTGGAGAAGAGAAAGAGAAAGAATACTCAAAAAACTAACTTAAATTTTGATCTCATTTGATAACAGGTGATGTTAATTTTTTTGGATTTTTTTTTCTTTTTGTTATTTAATTTTGTCTTTTTCCTCTCTCTTTTTTCGTTCCTTTAATTTCCTTTCTTTAAATTTATTTTAATTTTATATCTCATATATTTACTTTTTCCCCATGCTTTTTTCCATGCTTTAGCTTTATCTTAAAGTGGGGCAGAGAAAGGTGGTAGCTACTTTTATTATTTAAATTAATACATGGGTTGAAAAAAACAAGCAGAAAATTATTTTTATATCAAAAGAAAAGAATTATTCGAATATTTTATATACGGTGTAAAAAAATTTCGAATATATATAGTTTAATAAAGTTTTGGGTATATCACACAATTCACAAGTGTCTTGCATCTATGATCTATGCATCCACGTTTTTCAGTTTTCATCGAATGTAAAATTTAATTATATATCCTTTTCATCCATATGTTTTTTTTTATCTTTTTTGTTTTATCCATGTTTTCATGTTTGAAACTTACTGAATTGTTTTCTTTCTTTTCAACTAGTAAGATTGCTTCCTTGGTCTAACGGTTACTATTAAGTAATTAGTTATAAATGGCGGCAATGATTATATTCTGGGCCAACACCAAAGTTTTTAGTTTGTATAGTAGTATAGGGTACTAGCCGAGCTAACATTTTTATTTTCTCTTATTTACTCCTTGTGTAAATTTTAAGTGATACGTAAACTATTACAAACTTTTAATAAAAGAACCACCGCGCGCATTGTTGTATTATATGTCATCTACTTATAAAACCACATTGCTGATTGATTATTGTTTTGTTTTTGTATAAATGAAAGAGACGACACAAATAATTTAGCATATTTAGAACTGAACTTTAAAAAACACTGAAGAAATAGAAATTATTCCATTAAAAACTAAAATAAAATAAAACTGGAAAAAGAATCAATTTTGTATAATGCACTTATATTAATCAACTACTATGTCTACATTTAATAAATCTCAAATATACTGGTTTCGTAGAGTCGTATAAAGGTAAGAAATTTAAAGACAAGAAAGATTCTTCTATTTTATTTCAACGAAAGATTCTATTTTTGCTGACTAATTAAAAAGTACTGAATTGTGTTGCGTAGGGTTTTCTGTAATTGTAACAATGGAAATACATCTAACGAACTATGTATTTAACTAATCTAATTCGTAAAAATGAGTCATAAAGTCGGTATGCGTCTTTTTAACATCGGATGATCAAATTGCTCTCAACATTTTTCTTTAAAGTGTTACTATTTTTTTTTTTGGTTGAAATGTATAATAACATCTATGTCTCGATATCATTTCATCGTGGAATAAAGTCACTGTGGATTTGTAATATTAATATATTAATTGCATTTTGAAACGTATTCTCAAAAAAAAATTGTCAGTTTCAATTTTTTTGAAAGCATACTTATTTTTAAAAACATAAAGAAACATGTATGGTTTACAAAAACTACATATAATAATTTTAAAACGCTAGAATTACCTTTACTCATTTTTATTTTTAATAAATTAATAACAAAAATATTTCAAATCAGCAAAAAATTGAAATTTGAACTTTTCATTTTCCATTAAAATTCCATCCCAAGAAGTAATTTTTGTTTAACCCACTATATATGTTAAATATATAACTTTTGTTTTTTTTCTTATAAATCAATGTACTAAAACATTATATAGTATTTTTTTGGGATTGTGCGTTAACTTCAGAAAAAGTATATTGTGCATAATTAAATATGTGCATATATAGTTGCGATTGTATTCGTGTGTAGATTATATAGACAATTATTCGTTCTCTATTTCACCTAGTTAGAGTGGGGCAAACAAAAGCTGCATTTTTTAAGTGTGGCTATATATATATGCACCACCAGTTTAATCGGAGGAGTTTTTTTTATAAGAATTATTGAATGTTATAAAAATTGACAAAAATTTCTTTTGTGCCACTCACACAGCCACACACAAGATGACGAGGGCATTGTGTCATCTGACGCATACAAAGTAGAACTTGCGTTTTAACTTCTAAGAGCATGAACGTGTTATAAAAATAGAAATCTAATCATAATCCTAATTGATTTTTTTTAATGCCTACAAGGAAGAAGACCAACATCTCGAAGGAATCAATGTCCTAGGGTTTGGAGATCCCTAATATTCTGTCTCCCAGTGATTTCAATTTCCAAGAAATCCTTACATAGCCAGAAAAAAAACAATACAAATATGCTTACTTATATACGTCGTCTCGTCTTCTGATACGGTTTTTTTAAATATAATATGTGTAGTTTACAGCTACATAAATTGATGCGTATATCATAGCGTTTATTTTGCCTACTCTATATGAATAATCTAGCAGATAAAATCCTCATTTCCAGTTTGATATATACATACTTATATATAGGATCATGTACCATGGCTAATGGACACTTTTTTCACTCTTAACTTATCTAGTATTTATAATTTATAAATATTACACTAACAGGAGATTAAATAAACGAAAAGATAAGTCATAATTTGGATAAGTTGACGCATAGCTAATTTTAATCTTAGAATTCACATGGAGGTATTGAGTACATTCGTGTTCTAACATTAACTATAGTTAATACTTACTCAATACTAAAGTAGGATTTGGATAAGGTTATAAAAAAAAAGGTAGGATTTGGATACACTAAGTCTCTAATTTTGGGATTGATCCAAATCCAAGTTTTATAACAAGAAAATGGGTTTGGATACTAAATTTTTAACAATATGCGTCATTTTTTACGATTTTTTTGGTAGCTAGCTAGAGTAGCTCCATTTTGTTGCACTATTATTTCAAATGTGATTAAAACTTTTTACTATTTGAAATGGAGAAAATACTTGATGGCCGATCGACTAAATGACACCCTAATACACAATAATACACAAGAAATAAAAGGAATCGAACTCGGATAGTGAGTAATAACCCAAAACATCACTCATATACGGAATACATACATATTAAACCTTTGAAACAAATTTTTAAAAATAATTTGAAGTTTAAACATGTGAAACAATCTATTGCGAACCTTATTAATTGGTCCACAGTCAAATTGGTCCTTCCGATTCAAATAGGGTTTTCTTTTAACACGCTTCCAAAATCTTTGTCGGAGAGGATGTGTCGTTTCTTCCCATATTTATTCTCTTCCTTATTTAATGTTTTCTTAGTTCTTCTTCTTTTATTATTTAATGCTTGCAAACAAACACCTAGCACCAAATTCCTCTTTCTTGTCTTCCTCCATCTCGCCTATTTTATTTCGTATTCAAAATTATTTCCATACTCTTTAAATTTGAACGCTAATTATTTATTACTATATATGTTCAAATTCGTATATTATATATTGTTGATAAAAGAAAACGAATAAAAAAAATTTTGATTATTGATGTATAGTCATTTATTTAAGAAGACTAAAATTGTAGGTAAATAACAGAATCTAATACGGTTAAATTTGATAGTAACGTACGTGGGTTGATTGGATTATAACTCGTAGCCATGGTTGTGATACCTTTTTTTTGGGCAAAGTGATATAGTACTTATGTACCACGAAAGTGAATGAATATATGAAAAAGTAACTAAAAACAAAACTATATATACAGTCAAACACACACATATATATATATATATATATATACATATATGTTATAAACTCATTTACTTACGTAAGAGATTTTTGAGACGTTTTGTGGGATATGTACCCGTATGTCTTTGTAGTTTATGTATATAATTGAACGATCACAATCCACAAGAATTTTCAAAATTAGCTTCCATTTGTTTTGTAAAGTAAGCAATACTATACTTTCTGAGTAGAAGATAAAATCCGTCTACAGATAATTACAAAATGTACGTACACAAAAAAATAATAATGTATTTTTTTTATAAATTATATAGAGTTAAAGGTTTTATTATAGATGTATGTGAGGTATTGTTCTAGCAGTAAACTCAGGAAGAGGGTGAAGATGCGGACTCCACAGTCCAGCCAACGGTAACTAGCCCTGGGCATAATAAACTGGATTCAGAGAACCGAACCGGAAAAAGAGCTTTGGGTCGGTTCTGGATCCTACTCAATAACCCAATGGATCTCAGTCGGACTACCCATGGATATCGGGTAAGAACCGAACCGAACCGCTATCCAATGGGTACCTTAATAAATTTATATGTATTATATATTTTAGGTCCATTAGAAATAAAGCCCAATAGCCCATATAGTAATCTAGCCTAATGGTCCTAAACTTCTAATCTATACCCGATAAAGCCTTAAAAAAACACAATTTGTTAGCAAAACCCTAGTTATTGTCTCCTACTTAAGTACTTATAGTGTCTTCCTCATTTCTTCTTGCCGTCAACTTCTTTTCCATATCGCAGAGGCAGAGAGAACTAATCTCCTCCACGGCTCCACTGCTCCACACATCATCTCCTTTCATCGTCTTTGTTTCTCCACACATCACCGGTTCATCACACTAAGGTTCGACTTTTTTTCTTTTTCTTTGTCTTACACTTCTTCAGTTCTTCTTTTGTATTTGCTTGTCTTTGTTCTATTTTTAGCTCATTCTAGTTAACAGTCTTAGTCTCTTAGTCTTAGTCTCTTATTTAGAACAATAGTTTGTATGTTTGGTTTTGTTCTCTTAGTCTTAGACTCTTAGTCTATTTTTAGCTCCTTCTAGTGTCTTCTCTTAGTCTTTGTTCTTTCCTGTTTTGTAGATATAACAATAGTTTTGTATGTTTGGTTTTGGTAGATGGATAATTCGAAAACTGGAGTAGAGAACGAAGGTGAGAATGAACATGTGGAACTTTTTGAGTCAGATTCTGAGACTGAAGAGGAGTTAGTGTCACCAATACGACCAAGTCCTGCGAAAGAAAAGAAAAGGAAGGTGAATCCAGGAGTAAGCGATGCTCGTTCTCCTACTCTGCCAAATAAGCCTAGAGAAAGATCGGGTGTTTGGAAGCATTTTACTAGAGTGGTGGGGAACAATAACAAATGCAAATGTCATTACTGTGGTGCGTCTATGAGTTGTTTGGTCACTTCAGGAACATCAAATCTGAAGAAACATCTTCGTTTATCATGCAAGCAATACAAGATTTGGATGGCTGAACGAGGTAAACAACAAGCCATAACCCTTGATGGTCATTTGAAGTTAGCTAAGGTTTCTGAGTAAGTGTTTAGGGAGGCTACTAATGAAATGCTAGTGTTGGCTGAATTACCATTAGCATTTGTTGAGAGTTTGGCATGGCGTTACTCTGTGAGAAAGTCAACTTGTACCAACCTCATTCAAGACGAACAGCTACCAGGGATATTGTTCAAATGTATGTCACCAGAAAAGCATTAATGAAGAATGTGTTTCGGAAGACTAAGCAGAGGGTTTCTTTGACCACTGACATCTGGACTGCTCCTACAACAAGAGCAAGCTATATGGTGATAACATCTCACTTAATTAATGCATCTTGGAGATTAAGGAAGCTTATCATTGGGTTTAAGAACATCATTGACCACAAAGGATCAACAATTTGTACCATTTTACTGAATTGTATGGCGGATTGGGGTATTGAGAAGGTGTACACCATCACAACGGACAATGCATCGGCCAACACATCAGCTTTAACAAAATTTGCGGAAAGATTTCAGGACTTGGGGAATGAAGCTTTGGTTCTAGGTGGCGAGTTGTTGCATATAAGGTGTGCAGCTCATATCATTAATTTGATTGTCAAAGAGGGGTTGCATGAAGTGCAGAGGAGTGTGGTTGCTATCAGAAATGGTGTCCAATATGTGAGATCATCTACAAACAGAATGATTTCTTTTGAGCAAAGGGTTGAGGTTGATAAGAATGTGACACGAGGTAGCTTGTCTTTGGATTGCAAAACAAGGTGGAACTCAACTTATTTGATGTTAACAAGAGCTCTCAAGTACAGAAAAGCATTTGATAGGATGGAGGCAGAAGACAAGTTGTACAACAACTATTTTCTTGAAATAGTGGATAAAGAGGGAACTCAAAGGATTGGACCTGTGACTACAACTGATTGGGAAGCGATAGATAGAATGGTGCAGTTTCTTCATATCTTTTATCACTCAACATTGGTCGTTTCTGCATCTACTTCTCTGAGTTCTCATAAGTGTTATGCTGAGATATGTACCATTGAGAAGAACTTGATCAGACTTGGTAATAGTCGAGATTTGGAGTTGCAGACAAAGGCAGAAGCTATGAAAGCTAAGTTTGATAAGTACTGGGACAGTATGAAGAACATCAACATGCTTCTGATTGTTGCAGTTGTCTTAGATCCTACCAAGAAAATGCAGTTTCCGCAACTTTGCTTTGATCAGATATATGGTAAGGGGAGTGCAGACGGTAAAGAGATGCATGCATCAGTGTTAACTTTGATGAAAAGATTGTTTGAGGGATATATCAATGGAGAGATTGATGAATCAGCTGCTCACACTCCAGGGACATCAGCTTCTCAGTCTCAAGGTCAGTCTACCAGTCTGAGTGCACAAGAAAGCGAAAGGGATGATTTAGAGTTTCCTGATGTGATTCACGGTTATGAAAGAATGGACTCCGTGTATCGTGAGATGGTGCAGCAGAAAGGAATTTATGATGCTAGCAATGAGTTGGAGCTTTATCTAAAGGAATCTGGTGAAACTCCAAATCTGATGCTGGGAACAGAGTATGATGTGCTTGGCTGGTGGAGGCTCAATACTCCAAAGTTTCCCATTCTCTCTGAAATAGCTAGAGATATACTTGCTATGCAAGTTTCATCTGTTGCCTCAGAGAGTGCTTTTAGCACTAGTGGCCGTATTCTAGACCTTTACCGGAGTTGTCTTACTCACAACACATTAGAAGTTATTATGTGCACTGAACAATGGCTTAAGTGTGAGATACATTTGATTGATAGGGGGGTGGTCACTAATTCTGATTTACTAGCAGATATCGAGTTACAAGATAGGCTTCAGAAAGGTACATTCTGCATCAAATTCTTGTTCATTTTGTTGATTAACTATTATGATTCTTAACTCCTCATTTTTGTATCATTTGTAGAGTTTGACCTATGAGAATGTTAAAGGAGCAACAACCATCAATACAACCTACAAGCATATGTACGTAATCTTTTGAACTCATCTTTATTTCAAATTTTCAATGGCTGTTTGTTGAATTCTTTTTTGACGTTGTCACACTGCCACTCTTTCTTTTTCTTTGAAGATCAAGGGCTTGAAGAAGTTTCAGGAACAACCGATCAAGTACTTGGAAAAGCTTGTAGAATGTACTCGTTTAAGTTTTAAGACTCTTATCTCTATATTTTTTGGAACTTCATAAACACAATATTATGTGTTTGGCGATTGTTTTGGCGATTGTCTTTTGTTGTTTTTCAAGGGTTGTACGGTTGTAGCATATGGATGTGGCATGTGGGCACTTGAACATTATAATCTTTTTGGTTATTTTTGGTTTTTTGGTTGTTTGGATAATTTTACCCAAATATAACCGAACCAAAATTAATTCGGTTATTTATAGGTATTCTTTTGATGTGTCCGAACCAAACCGAACCCACATCTAACCGAACCGAACCGAACCGAAAACATTTCGGTTACCTTATGGATCTTAAGAGGATGGAACCGAAGAACCGAAAAAACCAAGAACCGAACCGATCCGAAGAACCGAATGCCCAGGCTGAACGGTAACCGAATCTCGGTTATGACTTACAAGGGCCAGTCTGTTCTCTTCCCATGTTCTTTTCAGGTTATCGTTGCTTCATTGATGGCTCTTGAAAAGCCGACAATCCATTCGCAAGCGCTGGATGGTTTTGCACCCAGTTTCAGGATTCGACGCCAAGTAGGGGAGCTATTAATTTTCGACGGAGTCTTCTCCCCTACACACTGAAGTCGAAGCTTTCATTTGGGCTATGCGTTGCATGATCGAACATGATTACCGTAATGTGGCGTTCTACTCAGATTATTCTAATTTGGTGAAGATGGTGTCTTCGCCACATGACTGGCCGAGGTTCTCGACATAACTCGATGATATCAAGATGGATAGCGAGGAATTTTCTTCTTTTTCCTTATCTTTTATTTGTAAAAATGCAAATGTAAAAGCGGATCGTTTGGCATGCCATGCGTGCACATCTCTGCATAATGTTTTGTATGTAAACAATTTCCCTCCCATTGGCTCATCTGATCTAATATTTTGTTGACAAAAGAGAAAGATGTATATATTTTTGTAAGATTTTTTTATTTCAAAAGATTGGTTTTCAATATATATTTAATTAATTAATTAATGTTACTATTTTGTAAACTTCAAGACTTAATTTTAAGAATAATATAAAATTATAAATTGCTATTGGTTCATAATTAATTAGTTATCTTTAGGTGATAAAATATATATTTATAATTCACATTCATTTTTTTTAATTTAGAGATACCTATATAATATAAAATATATATATTGATACATCTACTCAACTTTGTGTTATTTATTTCAATAAGTTGTAGTATCGACTTTAAATTTTGTATAAAGGTCGAGAAAACAAACTTTTCTTAGCAGAAACAATAATTTAAAAGAAGAGATAAACATTTTTAAAAGAAACGAAGCCGACACAATTGTCGTATTGGCACGACTTGTAATCCCCATTGAGGTATAAGCTGCCGTAATCGTTCGTGAATTTGTTTACGGATATGTGAATTTTTATATGCCGTCTACCATACATATATTGAAACTGTGCAAATGCTGTTTTTTTATTGCTCATCAAAGGCTGTTCGATCATTTGGATTCCACACAGACGTTAAATTTCAGTCTTAGTCAACAACAAAAAAAAAAAAATCTAATCAAAGATTTATTCGTAATTTGTATCTTAACTGAAATAATCAAGTGGTGTTAAAAAATAGAAATCAAATGTGTTTATAAAGCAATTATATACGTTCTGTCATAGTATAATGTGTTTATAAAGCAATCATATGTATTTTCATTTTCTCGTTTGTTTTAGATTAAATTTGTGATCTTAATCCTAACATCAATATAATATGCTTTATTTGAAAAGACAAATCGAAACAACATTACTCGTTAATTACTACCAATTTTTACGTGGTTAATGATTGTAAAAAGCCCATGGTAATAAGCATATATGTCTGAATACAGTATATGTGTGACTTATCCATATATAATATATAATTGAAATTGACAAAAGAATTGATTGGTAGACCATATCTCAGTGGCAATATGATAATTAAATAAATAAGTGTGATTAAACTACAGATCCCAAAACCCCTAAAATCATGCCTTTTGTGTTTTTTTATTTGTTGTTTTGTCTTCTTATAATATGTGATTTATTTAATTAAATATTAAATGATTTCTTTTGCAGTTTTTTCTCCACTCATTGAACTCTAATTACTTTCCTCGCCTATAAAGCAAAGAGCCAAAGACAACTGCTTTTGTGGATGGTAATTCACGGCTAAACAAATACTAATCCGTTACATCTTTATAAATTATAAGTCTATTTTTGCTTTTATTTGATCCAAAAAGATTAGATATCTCCAATAATGGTTAAAAATAAACTAAATTACAAATACCATTATATTAGAAAGTCTTGGGTCTCTATGTTACTCATTGCATTATATATTTACGTAATATCTATTTAAAAGATACATTATAAAAGTAAATATTTATTGTTATTATTGTGGAAAAATGAAAAAAAAATAATTCTACGGTTTAAAGTAAAATGTCTTATATATAAACCTTTTTCAAATGAATGAAAATAGTTTTCTCTTCTTATGAAATAGAACAAACTGGATGTCTAAAATTTTGCACTGCAAAACAAATCACCAAATCATGATATATAATGTATGTTTTACAATTTTAATCACGCAATACGAAAAAAAAAAAGAACAAAAAAAAGAAGAAAATATTGGATCTTTCCCACATCTTCCAAATGCGTTGAAAAAACAGACCAATCTATCGATGTAGATGTTATTTTCACTATTTCTCAATAGTTTGTTGCAAAGACCATTCTTGTCTAGTTTTCGTTCATGCAAACTACGACTTCTTCATACATTCATAGTCTAGTCTTCACTATAAGACTTAGACCTCCATAACATCCTTAAAAGAATACGAGTATAAACCTTTAAACATACTTACTTACATGAACCATATATATATATATAATATACATATACTTGCTTTTTTCGTTTTCTTTTTTGACATCATACCAAAAACTTGTTAAACTTTGGATCATCATGAGTTTATGATCTTTTCTAAAAATCAGGGTTATACTGGTTTGGTTATCAATGTAAATAAGTACTTCTTTTGTTTCAGAAATATTGATGTTTAGAAGCTTTTACATATTTTAAGAAAACAATGATTATTGAGTTTAAATATATATACTTTTTTGATTAAAGAGATATTATTTAATTTTAAACCAATAACAATTTAAAATTTTAAATATTTTTAATGATTACTTCTTGAAATTTACAAACCATCAATATTTGTAAGAAAAAAAATACCTAAAATCGAAAAAAGCAAGTTTTTGATCACGTGATGAAACACGTGACTAGTAAAACCCGTGGATCGGAATGATATTTGGAACAGGCCATGTTAGAAAGCCCAATTATTATGTGACTACAAGACAAAACTGTATGGAATTCTGATTTGGGTCGGTGGCCCACATGGCCTGTACGTGCCAAAAGCCTGTTTCTCTCTCTCTTTCTCACACTGTCTAAAAACAGTAATTGTAAATATAGAAACTTTAAAATTAATTACTTAGAAATTAATAGTACTAATTTTAATCTAATAAATTGTGCTGACGCTTTGACCAGGAATTTTTATTACCAACATTTTAACTCTACATGAAAATATATTACTGATAAAAAAAAATTAGATACTGTATGTTATAAAATTAAAGATAACTGCATGATTTTCAAAGCTTTTGATATGTTCATCCACACAATCATTTTGATGTAATATTTTCTAATAATTCAGAAAATGAGCTCACCATAAATATATCATCAGGTAAGGTTCAAAGAGCTGCATGCATATCAAGTTCTTCTTGAGAAAGGAGACATGCAATGGAAACGTTACACACAATATCTAGTAAAATTGAACACTTAGTAAGAAATTAGTGTTGACAAATAATTTGCTAATTTTAAAATTCTAGATTTAAAAGTCGAGAAAGAATTCAGATTCGCACGTGGCACTGGGTGGGTCACACGTGGGAATGAATTTGATGAGAAAGTACAAAAGGGAGAAGACAAAGCGAGTCAGAGTCAACCTTAAAAATTCATGTACGTAATAACTAATTGTTAGGAATAAAATGCTCTTCTTGAATATTATTACATTGAATCAAACTTGTCCACTAGCTTTCCTACTTCACTAAACAAACTTGATTTCAAGAAAGAAAATAGAAAAAAGCAATCAAACTCGATTCATAAGTTGAATTGTTCGTTCCTTTCCTATTTGGCTATTTCGTATCAAAAAGAGTAGTTCCACTGATTATTGAAACTAAAATAGGTCATGAGTTGTTCCCTACAGACTTTTAGGTCCCATAGTGGCATGACTTATCGACATATGATCGATGATGCATTAAGTCCGATCAAGTCATTCTAGATCGACTTTTTCGATAATGTGGAACTATGGATTTGTATATACAAAATCAACCACAGAAAATTACAGCGTTTATATATTACTTTATTTATGTTTTTTTTGAATTTAATATATTTTTTTAAATGTTGATAACATATGTTTACAATTAGGAATATGATTGATATATATGAGTATACTGAGTTCAAATGTGACTTTGTGACTTTGAATCTGTAAAATAATCTGAGGAATAAATAAGGATATAAACACCATATACGGTTTGTTAATATTGTCTCAGAAAGAAAAAAATATTTGAAGAGAATAGATGAAGTTAAATCAGTCCAAACACCGTTGGAGCACATTTCAAGTTCGTAGCCACACCTGAAGATGTACATTTTGGTTGGAGCATTATGTATTCCAAAATTACTTCAAGACATGACTTAGCTCATTTTGTTGCGGTTGTAGGCATATTTAATTATAAGTTTGTTCTTCTCTTGATCGTTTGAAGGAAGTCAAGTAGATGCTAAGGTTCCGAGGATGAATTGCAGTAGCGGGATGTGCTATACATACAGGTAGTTCTAATACAAGGTTAAAGGTTTCACAGTTTCATATTATGATTCTATCATTGACAAAATAATTACGTATAATTTTGTAACTGATACGTATACCCATTTTTATCCAAATAAGAATAAGTTGGAATGGACTAATTCAACTAAAAATTAATTGTTGCAATTTGGATAAAGATGCGCAAAGATTTATGTAGACAGAGTTAGGGACAGAGTCATCATCATGAGAAAACCAAGTCAAATTAAACTTCTAATTATTCTTAGATTTATTGCGACTAAAAGTTTGCTTTGTATTGCTTTCAAATGCAATCTGTGCTTTAGGATAGAGAAACAAAAGTTTAATTTAGCTTTCAAGTTGGTGTAACGTATAAGCTTCAACTTCACATTATCAGTGTTGCTATATATTATATAATATATATTAATTTTTAACTTTTTATCATTACTCAATAAATTAGTCATCTATCTTTTTGTGACAAAGGCAAATTGTAGGTGCTTTGAAATTTATACCGAGTCATGTTGGATGTTTTCGCAGAGCTATATTATTAATATTTATTTACATCCGTTCTTTTTTTTTTTTGACAACTATTTACATATATGCGTTCGAATATATTAAGGTTTACTCTTTTGTTTTTTGATAAAATGGTGACGAAGACTTGTTCAAAGCTATATATATTTGTCTTTGTGGAATCTTTTAGACTTGTTTGAGAATCAGAATGACTATACAATTATCGTTAGCTTAATAGCTTGTCGACTAGGTTTACTACCTCTCTCGGCTCTCGTACACAAAATTTGTCTATACTTTTGAAAGCTACTGTATCGTTCATATGAGTTTTACGTACGTACTTTTTTTCAACAAAATATGAGTTTACGTACGGAAATGATTATATTTATAAATCGATATGATAACGTTTTATCATCAATTACTTAAATTAAAATTTAACGAGGGTTAGGTTAGTATTTATTCTAGTACGGTACGAATTTTTTTTGTTATCAATTACAAACAGTAACAACTACCTGTATTATAAATGTTATTCTCATTTCTGTGTACTCATACTTTTACTTCTTTAATTATTTAGATACTGCTAACGTTTTTTTCCTTTAAAATTATTTTATTGGTTTCTATCGTTTATCGAACAAATTAGGTAAAATAGTGAAAAAATCCTAAATGTCATATCATTTTAACTCCAGTTTACTAATTTTTAAACATAGAAAATATATTTTTTTAATAATATAGTAAAAGGCTTTCAATAAATTACATTGCGTTTATAATAGTACTAAATTACAAAATAAAGAGGTGAACATATTTGGAGAGGCCGGTGTGTGGAGCCAATGATATATATAGGCTTACTATAAACTTAAAACAAAAAATATTTTCACACGTGGGGGATTTTGGCACGTGAAACTGACCGTATCATGTTTTCTTAAGACAGCATTGGCCCCACGTGTTCAACCACTTGGTTACGCGCGCGCTGACACATCTGATCTATTGTTCGGCCAACGACGCGTCTTACTTGGAATTTTTTCATAAGTATTCTGGTATGACGTCACCCTATCGTAAGTACCGAGGTGTCAAACGAAGTCATGAAGTCGATTGGACAAACAACATATATATATTAGTTACAGTTTCACCCTCTTTTTCTTTATTCAATAATTATATTTACTATTTAACATCATTAGTCGGATTGTACAAACATATTTGTCATTTGGTGCTATTTTTTGAGATTTATAATAATAGTTAAGCTCTAAGTAAAATATCATAAAACAGGAAAAATTATTGATTTTCTTCACCTAACGTAAGTTTTTGTATTTGAACTTTATGATTATGGAGAAGACATGCCGGTTGACCTATTTCGTCTTGGTGGTTAAGACAGATTGTCTTATACATATATAGATAGGACATATAGAGGTAGTTAAGGCCGCTTACGTCAACAAAAATAATCATACAAGGACTTTTCGGTTCCAGTACATCAATTCATATAATATATGTTGATTATAAACCACAATAAATTTCAATAACACACACTATTTCTAAAATAGGCCGCTTAAGTTTTTCCCTTTACAAGTAAATACTATTTCTAAAATAGTTGTGTTGATAATTAATAATACGGTTGAAGCTTTTGTGTTTCGATTTGTCTTACTCTCTCTTTCACTCGTTGGTATGAAAATTTAAACAATAATATAAAAAACCAAGGTATAAGGAAAATATGGAATTTTCAGAAAAATCTTGAGTCATGGAATGAAAATGATCATGGACCGATCAAAAATAGAGTAATTCGATCGACATATAGGTTCGAACATTGGTTAATAATGGGTTCAAGCAGTAGACACGCAACGATTTGATTTGTTCCGTTGTACAACTAACATTCAGAGGATTAATATGAAATTTATCTCCTTGTAGATAGCCTAACACAAACGAGAGTGCTTCTAGCTAGCTATGTTCATTTCTATTAGAGAATTACCGACACGTTTGGAAATTATATCTTTTATATATGGGATAAAGTCAGTATGATTGCATATGAAGTTGAATCATGGAGGCCTAAATAAAGGAGTTAAATCATTGTGAGGATCAGTTAATGACAACTTGTATTAATAAAATACACTAATTGCTGACTTAATCAACTAACTTATTAGTTTTTAAATGACATTATTACACCTCAAGGACCCTTAACCAGTGTTGCCGTCGACCAGAAGAAATAAGTTTCCAAGTTTTTCTATAAAGAGAGAGTTACTATTTCTCACATTAATTATCACTATAAATTATGGAATAAGAAATATACTAATAGAAAATTCAGATGTCTGAATGATTGTTACCGTCTTGATCGCTTTATGAGTAAGATAATTTATTTTATATTGTTATTGTAGAAACTAGAAAGTAACATTTGTGGTTATCCCTTCTTTTATTGACAACAGTATTGCTATAGCCTATAGTTGACAAGTTTCTTTTTGAGTTGCAGAATGTGAAACCATTTGTATAGAATTCAGTGTATATATGTACTAACTAAAACATAGAAAACTTGTACGTCTTTGGACTTCGTTTCTTTGCAAAATACACACGTACGTACTTTACAGATATGAATTATATCATTTTGGTCTATTAACATAATTATATCATTTTGGTCTATTAACATATTGATCATACTATCAATTATAAAAAAAAAAACACATATGATTCATAATTCAACGTCTACGTTATTTTTCCAAGCCCTAAAATTTTAGAGTGACTAATGTCGATCGATTTTATTCATTGGGCCAAGGAGCTCATAGCTTATTTTGGCATTCTTTGACATATATTGCACAAGAATAGTGCATGGGCCTCGACCAAGATGTAATGTTAAGTTTTGACATTATAAGGATTAAGGATCGACAAAAAACACAAGTAATTTCTGTCGACGGATCCATCTCAATCCTTATACATTATTATACCCTCCGTAAGGAAATCGTTTCACGAGACATAATATCGGTATGGGTGAAAACTAAAAGCTCAGTTGACAAATTCGCTATTAACCCATTGATTTTGAAAGATGGTTTTAAAAGAGATGTATCATGCATCATGCACAACACATTCTTCATTGCATCTCTCAATAAAAGGAATCTAGAGATCATTTGAGGTCGAACTGTAAACTCATTTTTCCTCTTAAATTAGATAAGTTTCTGCATTTTCAATATAGTAGATAATTACAAACTTGTCACTAATTGTCCAACAAACCTATGAGTGACTCTAGATATTGCTAACAATTGACTATATTTAATATTTATGTATCTTTCTACGTGTATGGCACACTATAAAGTTTCCATCATTGCTTCTTCTTTTTAACAATACACAAAAATTATAAAATCAAACAAAATGAAGAAAGAGGAAAGTCAAGAGAAGGAAGAGCTACATGTTTACACGATTCATTATTGTGTCAAACGTGATTTCGATCTGAACAAACTGTTTTTCTACGATGAAGGAGAATTTAACCTTGATCTTACAACTGGAGAAGAAGAAGTTGTACTCCAGATGTTGAGGATTTACTTTCCAAATTTCTTCTAAATTCAGATAATTTTTATTGTATTGCTGTTACAAGTTATTTTGGTAATAAAAAATATGTGAAATATAATTTCACATTTCTATCTTTTACTAGTACAATATTTATTTTATTTCATACAAGTTCATTTTAGATTTTTAGTTAAAGCATTATAAAGCTGTTTTGAAAAATTTTTCATTATTTTGAATTGTTCTCTTCACTTGTACGTAGTATCATTGACCAAATGGCTTTAATAAACAAAACACGATACTTGTAGCATTTGAATAATTTTAGAACAAAACTTATTTCAGAAAAATAAACCCATAAAAACTGATAAATAGAAAAACCCCCAACAAAGAGTCCAAAAATTTAAATACATAAACTCATGAAGACGATAATGCTAGAGTATCCATGACGTTTTGGACAAGCGAAACATCACAACTTATTTGAAGAGGAAGACGATTTTCCCTATCAAGTGTAGATTTTTTCATATGTGGGATTTTATATTTGTTTGATCCTCCAATTTTCATGATCTCTTTCATGCATAATTGGAGAGTCAAAAAAATATAATTTACCTTTTTTGTTGGATATTCTTCAAATGATTCCTCCACAGCATGAATAAGATCTTCTACGGTTTTGGGGCATGTCTTGTGTTGCAGTGACTGAATGGCACTAAAAATCCAAGATCTAAAATATTTAGATCCGGTGAATTGGAAGGTTGACACATCAGACGTATATCAAAACCATTTTTAGAAGCAGCTTCTTGAAATTCTTTATCGTCACACTCAACATGTGTTCTTGCATTGTCTTGTTGGATGAAAATAGTCTTCCCTCGATCTTCAATTGGCCATCTTTCATAAATTATCGGAATGACTTTTTCAATCAAACATGCTTTGATATCTTCTCTTTTCACAGAATTTGAAGCTTTTACCTCTAGAGTTCCAGCATCTCTATTCTTGCTTCGCCTCTTAGCAGGTTCCATAGTAACAAAAGGAAACACTCCTATTTTTCCAGAAAATGTCTCGTTTCCTTCTTCGTCAAATATCGGTCGAGTCATCACTGTTAGAAACATAACTTTTCCAATATAATTCTTACTTTGACATGTGCGATGTGGCACTTCTTCCTCGGGAAGTAAATAATACTTCTCTGTTTTCTTCGTCATATAAAACCATTTTTCATCAATATGTACAATATTGTACATATCAACAAATTTTGGTCCATGAATCAAAGTATCTTTCTCCAACATCGAGACACAAAACTTCAGCCTAGCTTTCATATTCTCATCCTTTAAACTTGGTTTAATGGCATTTGTATGACGTCAAATTGTACCTTCTTTGACATGCCTATGCAATGTTGACTGAGCAATACCCAAACCCATTGAAAGCGATCGAAGTGTTGTTCTCTTGTGAAATGGAATCTCCTGCACTTGATCCAAATCAAGCGTGATTCTCTTCCGGCCACAACGTCCTGATTTTTTGTGGGAGACATTAACTTCTTCACCATTAGACGTATCTTTTGCTTGTTTCCAAATTCGTTGCACTGTTCGAATAGAAACAAAAAATAATTCAGAAACTTCTCGAGTAGTAAACTTTTTTAATTTCCCATCTTGACTTCTCTCTAACAGAGCATTATATATCGCCCGCCGTTCTGTGTTTGAAAGATTTCTATTGGTTCCATGCATTAGCTTCACTCCATCCATCTCTGTAGTTTAATTTAAAAAATTAAGAAATTAAAGCATTAAAAATACTACAGCATTTTCAAGTACCAACTTTTGTTTACACGTACCATAGAAATATTTTAAATACACGGAGTAGTAAAATTTCTCTTTACGTATACATGGAGTAGTAAACGACAAAATTTCACAAATACAATGACAAAACAAAACAAAATTAATTTAAATCCTGAAAATTAATACCTGGATCTATTTCAGGAAGAGATTCGTTGGAGGCTATTGGATTATTGACGATTGCAATATCGTCACCTTCAGTATTGGAGAATTCCTCATTGATTGGGGTTTGATTAAGATCAAACAAAAACTCATTTTCACTGGCTATACAAGGAAGATTCAGATCTAAAGTAGAATTCATGATGAATGAAATTGTGATTCATGTCCTTTCGTTTTACGGATATATATACAAGCATCATTAGTGATCACTAGTTTCAGATTTGGCTCCAATACTAATTTTAATTTTTGTTTTGGCTCCATATTCAAATTTTTAGAAGAATTTTAACAACAAAATCTTCGTTGTTATGTGTATTAATTCATTTGCATATCAAAAACACATAATTTTGACTATAACTGCATGCAAACTTGTGCACTTATGAAATTATTAAGAATAAAGAAGATTGGGATCAGCAGCAATATTTGATTAAATAATGATTAGTCACTATTTATATTTATTACAGTGAATATGAAGAAACAAAACGGGAGGTTACAATAGTCTTTACACAAACCTCCTTAATTTGTGTGAAATTTATAAAACGACAGGTATTCAGGATCGGAAGGAGTAATATGCATTTAGTATGAATAAATTTTGCCTGAAAATTGTTTTTGTTAAATAGAATAATGTGAATAATCATCATGTAAAAAGAGCATTATTTTTCCTCATAAATCTTGATAGTGGAGCGCAATATGCATATATTTATATATATACAAGGAGCACATATGTAAATCTATATCATTGAGGCTTATGACTTAGAAACGTCGAGTCCGATTGACAAAGTCAATCTCCCAATATCAAGCACTTTCTATAATGTAGCCCATATATATCTTAAAGAAAATCAAATGAATCTCATGATTACAATGTTTGAAATCACTGAAGAAAAAAAAAGTTTAGAGTCGGATCAATTGTAGACTGCGGTCTGCGAAGTTCCGAATTAAACGAGTTTTGGTAAGCAAAATCTATCTTATGTAACCATATAACTTCTTCAATAGAAATATATCGTTTCTGTTGACAAAGAGATAAAAAAATGAAATGAAGCAATCTATATTTCCTAATTGTTTTTTACGTGTGTGTTTGCCATGTAATTGTTCATCGTTTATGTTCGAAGGTATAAAATATTCTTATCGTCGTAGTAAACAATTACAGCTTCGTATCATCAAAATTTTTTTGTTTTACTTTCTACTTTACTCTACTTTATATATAGGCTATATATACTGATAATTAGCTTATATGATCATATGATTGAAGGTTAAACATGATGGCATGTTTACAAACTACTTAACCCTCGACGATCTAATATGCATTTATCAAGAACCGGCACTTACCATTATGCGGTTTAATTTAACGAACAGATAAAAATCTATCGATCTAATCATTTATAGTCGTTGGATTGATTCGATCTAGTAGGTTATGAATGATAATGGAGCATGAGGTTCTTGTACAGACGTTAAATCAAAGGAGGGTAAGTGGCTGCTTTGTCTAAAGATTCACACTGTCTCTTTGTTCTTTCTTTTTTCGATTACGACACAAACCGATCTTTCACTAACGCTGTTATTAGTACGGTCGTCCACTGATTTAACATTTTTAGGTTTAGTGTAATTCCATTCGACCCTCAACTAAATACATAGTTTTCAAGTAGTCATTATTTTCATGTCTGATAAATAAAGTAGAAAAATATATATAGGAAAATTTAAAAGCTAAAGCTGAACAACGTTTTTATGTGTAATCTAAAAAAAAATTATAATATGAATTTAGTGAAACTATATAACAAGTGAAGCCACTAAAATTGGACATCTTTTTTAGTGATCTCATAATATATTATAATATGAATTTAATAGATGAACAAAAAAAAACTTTTTAAACTGAGTTGTTACTCACACACATTTAATTAAATAACTGGATTGGCTAACCCATTCAAGGTACAGAGTTTACAAAGAAATCAACAACATCCTAATTATAGTGGTACGAATTAAACAAACAATCTGCACTTGAAGTCTTGATCCAAAAAAGTGAAAACTAACGAAATACCTCCTGAAGAAGTCTAAAAACTCTGTACAAGGCACTCATGGCACAAAGTACGCTTATCTTTAAGTTATCTTTGTAGCTTTGAGGGTAACTAATGGCACGATTAGATGGTGAGTTAAGGTGCAATATACGATGAGATGTCAAGAAAACGACAAAAACCTTGCCCAAAAAAAGAGAGAGACAAAGGAAAAGTTAAAGAAAGGCACCTTACGATTAAGACACTCGAGCTTACACTAAAACACAAATCCAAAAAGCTTTAGATAAGATCCAAAGATGAATCCACCTAAGAGGCTTTACCAAATTACTATGCATGGCGTAATACTGCAACTTACACGTCTATTTTTGTATGTCCAGTCTTCTTGTTATATACATGTCGTTGTTACAAATGACTTACTCAGATAGTAATACATTGGTAGAAATGAAACTATTTCATATATTTCTTCTCATATTAATTATCATCAATTAAACATCTGACTTTTGTTGGTTTGAGTACAGGGTTAAAATCTCGAACATAAAACACTAATGTGTAGTCATCCACTTTCAAAAGATATATATGGAGATAGGGAAGCATATATATATATATATATATATATATATGCAAAGTTAAATATGATATGATCCAACTCTCTGAAAAAGTTATAAAATAGGTCGTCAAATTGTAATTTAAGCATATCTATATGCTTGAAGCTTGATTGTGGAAGAAACAGATAGTCTGATAAAAATTTGAAAAGTGGAGTGTGGAGACCACAATTCTTTTTGGGAACACTGCTCAATATTGCTACTGCGGCTTAAGTGGTAAAGACCTACCCCTCCCTACTGTTTCTTTCCCCTTTTCATGCTTCTGGTGGGCTCAACAATGAGAACCCATGGGTCCAAAACTTTTTTTCGAGATTCTCTTCTCTGGTTCTCAATTCTCATCCCCAAGTCTAATCCACCCCTCCATCGCAATTATTGGCCACTTAATAATTTCTCTATTCGCAAGCTATAATATATTAGCGTTTAAACATTATCTTGGCAAGTTTTATCGTTTGATTTTCTTATAGATTATGTTTATGCAATCATGAACATGATTCAATGGTTCGGCGTTATTAAAAAAATCATAAGTATTGTTTTCTCTTTTGTCAAATCATAGGTATTGTCTTTAACTTTTGTTTTTGAGGTGAAATACTGTTAAAAGTAAAAAAAATTACCTACTAGTATTTGTCAACTTCATTTCAACTAAGAACAAGTCAATCATCATGAGTAATGAGTAAAATTGTTTCACGATCGAACAAATCATCATGAGTCAGCTCCTGAAACTAATCTAAAACATTTAGGGTTTGAACGGTAACTGCGATCATGGCGGTCAAATGCATATGCGGTCTGGACCGCTCTATTTTTAAGGTGGACTACAGACCGCTGCGGACCAACTCGATTTGTATGCAAAAGCGGTTTATAGTTGGTCCGTTGCGGTTTTGTTTATGTTTTATTTGGACCGTACTATTACGGACTACATTTGCTGAATGATAAATAAAAAACGGTCCAGTCCGCAGACGGATTTGTCCACCCCAACCACTGCAACCATTCACACCATTATACGTGTAGTTCTTAAACTGATCAATATAACTCATTTGAATATCAAGAAGGAACTGAATTTAAAAGTGTATTTTTAGATGCAACTAAAACATGCACATTCATGAGATATCAAATTGTTGTCGTTTTTTTGCTCTTTTTTACAAAAGTAAAATCTAAAGATAAAAAAAAAACTGTAATAAGAAAGAAAGATAGAGAGAGAAGGGCAAAATAGGAAAGATTTACGGACGCTTTCTGTGACCTGTCGGGGAATAGATGTCTGTCTACACACACGATACATCATCATCATTCATACATGTATGTATAAAACAATTTACCAAAATATAAAAAAACATGTTCTTTAAACAAACATTTTATAATCTATTTATTTGGTGGAAACAAACATTTTTAAATCTTAAGAGCAAACGATTAGTGTTTAAAGTTTAAACCCTTCCCCAAAGAGGAAACAAATACACTTCTAATGATACAGATTATAAAAAATATAAAATTATGTGAACTTTTGTCTACTTTTTGGAAAATACGATTACTGCCAAATTTTAAAAACAAAAAAAAAGGACGATAAAGTAAAAAAATAAAGCTCTCAATCTCATCACCTTTTTTGTTTTTAATTATTTCTCCCACAAAATACACCTTACAATTGATCTCAACTTCAGAATTTTTTGTTTCCCATTTCTCTCAAGAAAGTGTTTTGTTGTAATCACTAAGTACTTCAAAAGTTTCTTCTCAACATACTTATTTGAAAGAAAAAAAAAATACTTATGTCTGAATCTGTAGTAGCAGCAGAGCATGATTACATAGGTTTGTCAGAGTTTCCTACCATGGAAACAGCAACAACAACAATGTCTGACAAAACCAAAACCAGAGACAATAACAACGACGGTCTGAATTTCAAGGCAACCGAGCTGAGACTCGGTTTACCCGGTTCTGAGTCACCGGAGCGAGTCGACACAAGATTCTTGTCTCTCAACAAGACTAGCTGTCCTGTGTCAGGTGCCAAAAGGGTGTTCTCTGACGCCATTAATGAGTCTAACAAATGGGTCTTCTCTCCTGGATCCACTACTGCTACTGGTGATGCTGGCTCCGGTTCTGGTCCTGGTAGCTCCGTTGTGAAAGATGGTAAGTCGACTACTTTTTCTAAACCGGCTGTTCCGGTTAAGGAGAAGAAGAACTCTGCAACAGCTCCAGCTTCAAAGTAAGCTTCTTCTTTTTTCCATTTGCTCTGTTTTAGATCTTTCTCAGATATGTAAAAACATAGAAAGCTTTTATGAAAAGAGGTTCTTGATGGTGTTTGTTTTTTTGATTGAGCAGAGCACAAGTGGTGGGTTGGCCACCAATTAGATCATTCAGGAAGAACTCAATGGCTTCTTCTCAATCTCAGAAACCAGGAAATAACTCAGAGACAGAAGATGCAGAGGCTAAGTCTGGACCAGAACAACAACCTTGCTTGTATGTCAAAGTGAGTATGGAAGGTGCTCCTTACTTGAGAAAAATCGATCTCAAAACTTACAAGAGCTACCTTGAGCTCTCTTCTGCTCTTGAGAAGATGTTTAGCTGCTTCACCATAGGTAACGTTTTCTAGTCCTCTCCTTCTTTGAGGTAAATACTGTGACTGAGTTAGTGTGTAACTGTTTTCTTTTGGGTGTTTCTTTGGATTTTTCAGGTCAGTTTGGGTCTCATGGAGGGTGCGGCAGAGATGGGTTAAACGAGAGTCGCTTGACTGATCTCTTGCGTGGTTCTGAGTATGTTGTTACCTATGAAGATAAAGACAGTGACTGGATGCTGGTCGGTGATGTCCCTTGGGAGTAAGTCTTTGATTTCTAATTTTAAGTACTCAAATCTCAACCGCTTGATTGTTGTATACTATCATCAAGTATTATATCATATCTAATGATCTGAGCATGCTTCAAGCTTAACAGAAGAATATAGTTCAGTGAAGCTCTCTTACTGTCTTTTTCTCTGTGCAGAATGTTTATATGCTCCTGCAAGAAGCTGAAGATCATGAAGAGCTCTGAGGCTATTGGCTTAGGTTAGTCTTTCTTCTCTAAACTCTCTACTTTTACGCAGATCAATCTGTTCTACACCCATGTGGTCGGTTTTAAGATGTATTAGGTGGTCCATTTTGAACTAAGACCGCCTTCTAAACTTTCATAATTCTTGCTGGATTCTCTATGGTCCTTTGCAAGCTCTTAAACACTAGGAACTTACTACTGCACGATATGAAGAAACTGTAACGTACACCATGTTTCTAACAGAAATCTTTTCTGTTTCTTTTATGCAGCTCCAAGGGTGATGGAGAAGTGCAGAAGCCGGAACTAAGAAATTCCCTTTTATGTGATAATATGTTTGAAAAAAATATGTTTTTAAGAAATGTAATAGCCATTTTGTTTTGAAGTATTTTTTGTGCTTTGTGTGCTAGGAGTGATCTTTCTTAAAACAGCCTCTACTAAGCTCTTAATAAGGCTTCTTCCTCTTCTGTCTCTAATCAATCTAATGGATCATATGGGTTTGTATATGTGTGTTTGCCAAGGAAGACTTCATAATTCATATGTATAAAAAGGTTGGTAGTGTGTAAACCCGGTAACGTACTCAATGTTATATCTACCCGGCTTGGTTTTTTTGTTAACCAATGGGAAACCAAATGAGCGCATCTCAGCGATGCAAAGAGCAAACCTTAGTAAGAAAATATTTACTACATATAGTTTTCATGGAGTTATATACTATATAGATCTTCGGATAGAGCTATTGCATTCAAACAAAATGATCGGATCATATTATTACCAAACATACACAACGGGTTCAAAAGACACACACCACTTACTAGCGTTTCCACATTTTCATATATTTTATCTATACTACCGAACCTAATCCTCAGATTCCTTCTCTTTACGACTTCTATGTACAGGGATTATGTCTCAATTCTTCTGAAAACTCCAGCTTCTCTTGCTGAGGTTGTTCATTAACCAGCCAAAGTCGAGTAAATTTTGCCCGTATTGTATCTTCACAAGGTAGCTTCTGTAGGGTATTAGTATGCTCTTTAGACCTGAGAGAATTTCACATAGATGGTTTCAACTTTCAAGATATATTCTCAAATGTAGACTGCAATTATCAGACATCACAACTAACACCAATAACGGCAGATATGAAATAATCCTACATTTTCTAGTGTTCACACCACTTAACTACATCTAGAGACATTAGATAGAGTACTGAACCACATGGATATAATAGCATACTGACCAAATGAGACTACAGTCTACAGCCAATCAACTTATGACTTAGAACCAAGGCATGTCACAGAGAGAAACATAAAGACATTGCAGTTTACCTGTTATGCACATCGTTTTGTAAAAGTGAGCAACTTGAGCATCTCCCCTTGTAACTACGCGCTTGTTTGATTCCAAACACTCAAGAAACGCCATGTCAGCTTTTAGCAACTCTGCCTGGTCATGAGTATCATAACCAATATCATGGCAATAACAGCAATGATCTAACCAGTCAATAGGTCTCTGATCCCAAACCATGGAACCCCCATCTTTCCCACTAGACCAGTTAGGTCCACAATAATGTCCGTATCTCGGAAAAAGCTGTGAGAGAAACGCCCTCGTTCCTGTGTGCCAGGGAACCTTCGAAACATAAGGTCTAAACCGATAAACAGTATTCACAGCGTTCGATCTAGAGGACCTTCGAGAAAGGGCATGCCTTTTTAACCCTCTATTTATAGTAGTAGGTTTCTGCTTTCCATCAGCAGCATTTGCAGCCCAAGGAAGTGCTGAACTAAAGGACCAGGTCCATATTTTGATATCAAACAATCCTTTCCCTTGCTTTGGCTGTTCCAGGATAGACATTGTCGATTTCCCTTGCTCTGGCTGTTCCAGGATAGACATTGTTGCTTTCCTTTGCTCTGGCTGTTCCACAAGAGATGTTGTCGATGTCACGGTTTCAATCATAGGTACATCCTTCTTCGAGGTGATGCTGCCAAACCAGGAAATACCAGGCAACCCAAAATTCATCTGTAAACAACAAAACAAGCATACAATGACTTCAGCAACCAAGTATCAACTGTTCACAAGATCTGTCTATATTAATCTATAGTTCCAAGTAAAACAAGATTTTGGTTATGCAACTCCCTAAACACCGAACTTTCTAGAGCCATGCAAAGTGATCCAGAACACAAAGACAAGTTTTTTTTTTTTTTTTTCTTCTCAAAATTGACATTGCTTAATTTAGATAGAGGAATAAACATTGGTATGTCAAGATCAGGCAAAGAGAGCAGTTTTAGACCAAGTCGATCTCAATACACCGACATATCATGGCTTATGATTCAAACCCATAAAAAAAAAAACAGAATTCAAACGATTCGAATAAAAAGTTTCTAAATTGAGAAAGATCACTTCTCTCATAACCAAGAAACCTAGAATTCACTAGTAAATAACATTATATCGGATCTCGAGAAAGCTAAATAACACAAAAGGATAATTCGAGATTGGAATGTTCACGAACCTCTTGGCTCTTCTGCAGGAGAGGGAAATTAACAGAGAGAGACGCTGCGAGAAGAAGAAGAAGAAGAAGAAGACAGACAGAGGTTTTTGATTTTTTCCTTAAAGCAAATGACAACCTCGGAAACGCTTACTCTATCCCTACCCATCCCTAACTTTTATTGGGCTTCAAAATTAAGTGGGACGACCTAACTTTTTTTATTTTAGATGAGAACTTTTTTGTAGTTGTGATAAATCAAAGTTTAACTAATTAACAATTAGCCATATTGTGTTGTTATAACTTTAGTATTGTTATTATATAGACTTATAGTATTTTACTATATTTTAACTAATTAAACTTTTTTTTTTGTTTAAGATTAAAGACTTAAAGTTAAATATACTATGTTAGATTTTTTTTCTTCACTTTTTAGCATTTCTATACAAAATAAAAATAAAATTAATTATTAAAAAAAGAGTTTAGGGCAAATTTTTTTTGTTAATTTTTGTGTTGACTGTGCTAGCCCAGCCATTTTGAAGCTTAAGATGTACTCTAATTTGATTTTTTTTTTAAATAATGTTTAAAATTTCAAATATCAATATAAACCAACTTTTAAAAAAAAGAAATTTCGATCTATAATGTCACTTAATAAATAACATGTTTATAAGCCAAAAAAATCTCATATTTTCATGAACAAAAAATTACAGGTTTTGATTAAAAACTAATCAAAAGTGAATACTGAAGATTTTTGTCTACAAAACAAAAAAAGGAAGACTTTTGCTTTTTAACTCACATGACACAAAACAGAGCTCCCCTTATTTGAAAACTTTAATTTGTCTCATCAGTTATCTTCTCCAAGAGTAAACTTCACAAACCTTCTGCAACATCAGTTATCTTCTCCAAGAGTAAATTTCACAAACCTTCTGACTTTGATGTTTTCTCCAAGGGTAGCCACCGTTTGCTTCACCAGATCCTTAACCAGAACACTGTCGTCTTTAATGAAAGGCTGCTCAAGCAATGCCATTTCTCCAAGCCTCTTTGAGATCCTCCCTTCAACAATCTTCTCCCTTATGTTCTCTGGTTTCGACAAAAGATCCTCTCTTTGCATCTCAATCGCTTTTTCTTTCTGCTTTATCTCCTCTGGAATGTCCTCTATCGAAACATATTGCACCTGCGCATTGACATGTCAGGTCAGAGACCACTAACCATTGTTTAAGGAGCCATTGTTTGAGATGAGGACATTACCTGTGGATTAGCCACTGCTTGCATTGCAAGATCATCAACCAATTCCTTGAATTTCTCGCTTCTTCCGACAAAATCTGTCTCACAGTTCACTTCAATCAGAACTCCAATCCGAGAGTCGTGGATGTATGAGCCGATTCTCCCTTCTGCTGCAAGCCGGCTTGATTTTTTATCTGCTGATGAGAGACCCTTCTTTCTGAGGAATTCTTGTGCTTTCTCAAGATCTCCTCCTGTCTCCGCCAATGCCTTCTTGCAGTCCATCATTCCGGCTCCTGTCTCTTCACGCAGTTGCTTCACAAGAGCAGCTGAAACCACTGTAGCTGCTGGACTGCAGTGCCGTAGAGTGAAAAAAGTTTAAATCTTCTTATAGCCAAAAACATTTTAAGAACTCATGTCAAGACTAGCAAATATTAAAAAACACATCTCACCTTGCTTCCTTGACCTCTTCAGCTTTTGGCTGTTCTTTCTCTTCTTTAGCTTTCGGTTTAGCTGCAGTTTGGGCAGCAACCTCAGCAGCAAAGTCCTGGCTTTTTTTCTCAAGGCCTTCTCCGAGAGTGTACCTCACGAATCTCTTCACCTTGATGTT
>NC_025694.1:5626365-5648816 GCF_000633955.1 Camelina sativa
TCCTCCTGTCTCCGCCAATGCCTTCTTGCAGTCCATCATTCCGGCTCCTGTCTCTTCACGCAGTTGCTTCACAAGAGCAGCTGAAACCACTGTAGCTGCTGGACTGCAGTGCCGTAGAGTGAAAAAAGTTTAAATCTTCTTATAGCCAAAAACATTTTAAGAACTCATGTCAAGACTAGCAAATATTAAAAAACACATCTCACCTTGCTTCCTTGACCTCTTCAGCTTTTGGCTGTTCTTTCTCTTCTTTAGCTTTCGGTTTAGCTGCAGTTTGGGCAGCAACCTCAGCAGCAAAGTCCTGGCTTTTTTTCTCAAGGCCTTCTCCGAGAGTGTACCTCACGAATCTCTTCACCTTGATGTTTTCTCCAATGGTTGCAATCCTCTGCTTTACAAGATCCTTCACAATCACCTTATCGTCTTTAATGTATGGTTGCTCAAGCAATGCAAGTGCATCTAGCCTCTTCTTTATCCGACCGTCAACTATCTTCTCTCTTATCTGCTCTGGTTTCGACAAAAGATCTTCCTTTTGCATCTCTATCTCTTTTTCCTTCTTCACAATATCTTCGGAAACGTCTTCGGTTACAAGGTACTCTACTTGAGGGCACGCAGCCACCTAACATGTCAGGTTAAGTAATGTCCTAAGTTATCACAAAATGAAGAAAATGTTTTAGCTAGAATCTTGGAGTTACCTGCATTGCCAGATCATCAACAAGTTCCTTGAAGATGTCGCCACGCGAGACAAAATCAGTTTCACAATTAACCTCCAAGAGGACACCGATTCTGCTGTCGTGGATATAAGCACCGATCCTTCCCTCTGCTGTGGCTCTGCTTGCTTTCTTGTCTGCGCTTGCTAGTCCCTTCTTGCGGAGGTACTCCTGAGCTTTGACCATATCGCCTTCACTCTCTGAGAGAGCATTCTTGCAGTCCATCATTCCTGCCCCTGTTTCTTCTCTGAGCTGCTTCACTAGAGCTGGTGATATGCCTGTTTCATTTTGTGTTAGGAGATGAAAACTTACATAAACGATTTGGTCAAGATTCAGGAAATAAAACAGGTAAAAAAGATGGACAGAAGACAGACCTTTGATGCTTTCATCTGCAGTAGCGGTGGTGCCACTTTCCTCGGAAGAAGCTTCTGGGAAAAAAGAGGCAGGAGTCTCCGCTTCAGCAGTAGCGGTGGTGCCACTTTCCTCGGAAGAAGCTTCTGGGAAAAAAGAGGCAGGAGTCTCCCCTTCAGCAACAGGTGCTGCAGCCACCAAAGCCTCCTTCTCAACCTCTTCACTTTCTACAGTTTCTGAAGATGAAACTTCATCAGTGGCTGAATTCGGAGGAATAGAGTTCTCAACAATTTCCTCTTCACCTGGTCACCATTAGAGGAAAAGGGTCAATGCTATAACACATTGAAAACAATGAACTGATTCAATATGATAGAAGGCAATTCAACCTACTTTTGGTTTCTGGAATTGGTGGAACCACCTCCTCAGCTACAGCTGCTGCAGCAAGTGTTTCCGTTTGCTCTTCTTTTTCTGGCAACTCATCTTCAGCTTTGGTCGCTATCACTTCTTCTTCTTCTACCTTGGGAGTTTCTGATGAGGGAACCTCTTCACTTGTTACCTCAGCTGAGGCAGATGAAGATTCCTCGACTTCACCTGTGGTGACAGAGGCTTCAGCTTCAGGTTCTACTGGTTTCTCAGCAGGTTGCTTCTCAGCCTCTTCCTCCCTCTTGTCAAGAAACGCAGCAATCTCTTCGTTCTTACGGAAAGCAAGCATAAATGGATTTGTGGCTGTATGCACAACCCCTTGAGTGGTTGTTTCGTCAAACTTACCATCATTTTCCTCTTTCATCGTTAGAGTAACACGTCCTCTTGCTATCCGTAACACACGAACCTTAACCTCTTGTCCAGCTTCCAACGAAGAACCACCCATCATCATGCTTCCAATTCCATCATCTGCTTCCTCAGCTGTTGGTAAAAACCCTTCTTCACCTTCTCCTATAGTTATAAACGCTCCTGACCTCGTTAAATTCTTCACCACTCCATCCAACATCTGCCCTTTCGCAAACTTTGAGTTAAAGCCATCTCCCTTCCTCTGTCCTCCTTTTGAACCATCCCTTTTCCCTCCTGATCTCGGCTTATCACCACCACCTGACTGGCGTTTGGGAGGATCGTCATTCTCACGCATACTAAGAGAAATACGTTTTGTCTCAATGTCAGCTTCCACTAGCCTAACTTTCACCTCTTGCCCAATAGTGACAACACTCGCAACATCCTTAACAAAGGTGTCACTCAACTGAGACACATGGACTAATCCATCAGTGAAAGCACCAAAATCAACAAAAGCACCAAAGGGCTGAATCGCTCGTACTTTCCCAGTGAAAGTAGCACCAGGAACAAGCTCCTCGTTCTTAACAGCCGGCATTTCGCTCTTCCTCCCGGGCCTAGCAGCTCCCCTTGGCTGAGATGTCGTAGCAGGAGCATCTGACTTCTCACTAGCCACGGTTTTTTTCTCGTCCGCCGCAACAACAGGAGTAGTAGAATCTTGTTCCTCTACTGCCGCAACAACATCAGTTCCCGTGGCTCTACGATGAGGATGCAACACAAACTGCCTTCCATGAGTTGGAAACAATCTAAGAGAAGTCGAAAGAGGCAAGACTAGTCTCTGCGTTGATGATAGAATCTGTTTCCCAGCTTTACCCGAAAAACTACATTTGATGGAACAATCATTCTTCTTCTTTACACTAAAAGCAGCTCCCGGAATGAGCCAGGCATTGCTGATAGAAGAAGGCGTAATCGTAGCCATGGCTTCAAACTATCACCTACACATATAAAAACCCATTACACACTGTCAAAATTTGCAAGCTTTACTCAGACAACAACACACAATTGAAACATAAAAAGGGAACTCTTTTCTCAATTCGAATTGAAAAAAAAAACTCAAAATTCTCATCTCTATAGCTGAAGGACAAGAAAGCTTGTAAATTTCGGACTATTTTATTCACTAAAACAAACGAAGAGTTTACAAAGAAACCCATTTGAGCAAAACTAAGAAAAGGAGCTACCTTTAAGCTATCGCCTTTGCTCTGAGATTACACTCCCAGATAAAAAAAAATAAAAAAAAAAAGGTAAAGCGAGAAATTTTTTGGTGTTCGACAAATAAGCGAAACGAGGAGAGTGGTGAGAGGCTTCAAATCCTTATCTCATATTGTCTCTCCTGTGTGTGTTTATTTCGTTTTCCCTCTCTCTTGTTGGTGGATAGAGATAAGAGTCTTTCGAAGATTACACATTACCAGATGATTGTCTTTTTCTCTCTCTCTCCACGCCATCAAACTCTAGCTGAGTCGATTTTTCTAATATGGGCTTACGGGCTTCATAATAAGGCCCATTAAGAGGTTATATATCCGAGCTATCGTTTTCATGCTGCTTCATTTCTTGAAAAATCAATTAAGAGAGGCGTTGAAGAAGACTTAATTCAATATTTTATCACCAAGACTTTATACTTATAGCTTTTGGACCCTTCCAAGTTGTTTGCTATGTGAAGAGTCGTACATATAGAGCCTATTTAGTTCTTTTTCAGGTCAAAGAAGGAACAAATTTTTTTGCAAAACGATGAATATTATGTATGTACTAGTGCTTCTTCTGCTGATGCAATTGTTCTCTAACAAAGCAGTTTCTCAGAGTGAAGAAGGAGAGTTTGGTTTCAATGGTTACTTATATGACAGCTCTGGAATTGCTATTATTAACTCCAATGGTTTGATGAAGCTCACAAACTCGACTGGATTCTCATATGGTCACGTTTTCTACAACTCTCCAATTCGATTCAAGAACTCAACAAACGGTACCGTTTCTTCTTTCTCCACTACCTTTGTTTTCGCTATAGTCTCGCAGGTCAATCAACTTGATGGCCATGGACTTGCTTTTGTCATCTCTCCCACCAAAGGCTTGCCTCATAGCTCATCAGCACAACATCTAGGTCTCTTTAATGTTACAAACAATGGAGATCCTTCAAATCATATCGTAGCTGTTGAGTTTGATACATTTCAAAATGAAGAGTTTGGTGACATAGATGATAACCATGTTGGTATCGACATCAATGGTTTGAGATCAGAGAAAGCTTCTACTGCAGGTTCCTACGAAGACGACGATGGTAGATTCAAAAACATCCGCCTTATAAATAAAAAACCGATACAAGCTTGGATTGAATATGATTCATCAAGGAAACAGCTTAATGTCACTATTCATCCTATTCATCTCCCTAAGCCAAAGACTCCATTGCTTTCTCTAACCAAAGATTTATCGCCATATCTTCTCGACTCTATGTATGTTGGCTTCACATCATCCACAGGTCGTCTTCGTTCATCTCACTATATTCTTGGTTGGACCTTCAAACATTGATATTTCTCGTCTTCCTAAACTTCCTAGAGACTCTCGGAGTACAAGTGTGAAAAAGATCTTGGCTATCAGTTTGAGTTTGACCGGCGTCGCCGTTCTGGTCTTCTTGACCATAAGTTATATGCTTTTCTTGAAAAGGAAGAAGTTGATTGAAGTTCTTGAAGACTGGGAGGTTCAGTTTGGTCCACATAGGTTTGCTTACAGAGATCTTTACATTGCCACAAAGGGTTTCAAGAACAGCGAGCTTCTTGGTAAAGGAGGGTTTGGAAAAGTCTACAAAGGTACATTATTGACGTCTAACATAGATACTGCGGTTAAGAAAGTTTCTCATGATTCAAGACAAGGAATGAGAGAGTTTGTGGCAGAGATCGCAACCATTGGGCATCTTAGACATCGTAACTTAGTTCGGCTTCTTGGCTACTGTAGGCGCAAAGGAGAACTCTATTTGGTCTACGATTGTATGCCAAAAGGTAGTCTTGATAAGTTTCTTTACCATCAACCAGAACAGAGTCTTGATTGGTCACAAAGATTCAAGATCATCAAAGATGTAGCTTCTGGTCTCTGCTATTTACACCACCAGTGGGTTCAAGTCATCATTCATAGGGACATTAAGCCAGCAAACATCCTTCTTGATGATTCTATGAGTGGAAAGCTCGGAGATTTTGGTCTCGCAAAGCTCTGTGAACACGGGAATGATCCTCAAACCTCTAACGTGGCTGGTACGTTTGGATACATCTCCCCGGAGCTCTCAAAAACAGGGAAAGCAAGCACAAGCTCTGATGTCTTTGCGTTTGGAGTATTTATGTTAGAGATTACTTGCAGGAGAAGGCCGGTTTTGCCACGAGCATCTTCACCGAGCGAGATGGTTCTTACTGATTGGGTGTTAGATTGTTTGGAAGATGATGACATACTGCAAGTGGTTGATGCGAAGGTTAAGCTTGATGGTAAGTACCTTGAGGAGCAAGTGACACTGGTTCTGAAACTCGGCTTGCTCTGTTCGCATCCGGTTGCGGCAGTTAGACCAAGCATGTTGACTGTCATCCAGCTCTTGGACGGTGTGGCTCAGCTACCCAACAACTTCCTTGAAATAATGAAAGCTCGAGAAAACGTTGGAGCCATTGAAGGCGCAGCTGAGTCCCTCAGAGCCTTGTTCGGTGGCTACGTTGACGTTTACGGAACCATTTGTCTCAAATGGTCGCTAAAGATCTAATCCATTTAATAATGTATTAATGTAAGTTTCGATTTCTGAAAAGGAACTGTGTTTGCAGAAAGTAATGTAATTATTTAGCCGATGTATGAGCTTTGTCATTGACTTTGCCGAGGAAGAGTACTGTAACATTTTTGGTTTTAATAATGTGTTTTGGTTTAGATCAGAGTAGGCATCCTAAATTGGAAATGAGGAATTGTTATATTAAAGAGATCAGAAAGCATGATCAATTTATAACACCAGAAAGATCCTACGGAGAAGCAAATGTATAAAACAAAGTGTAGAGGAGGAAGTCAAGATGACGATAAGATTATGATTTTACATGTAGAGGCCTTCAGGGACGCCTTCTTTCTTCTTGAACATAACCTTCTCCTTTGCTTTCTTGAAATCTGGATGCGTCACCTGATTATGGACCCAAAATAAAAACCCAAACATTAGAGTCAGCGGCTACTGCTTCCGTAAGTGGAGTGTGTATGGTTTGAACTGAATGGTTCAGAGTCTTTACCTTCATACGACGTTCCCTGAGGGCAAGTAGACCAGCCTCAGTGCATATAGCCTTTATATCAGCTCCTGAGAACTCGTCTTTTGTCATCACAAACTCTTCCAGGTTTACATCGTCAGAGAGAGTCATCTTCGATGTGTGTATCTATTTTAAAAAAAAAATAACCCAACAAATTCGATTTAAAATAAACTTTTGAACAAGCCATTGGTATGTTAATGTTATACGAGCAGAATTAGTTACCTGGAAGATACGTCTTCTTGTTTTGATATCTGGAAGAGGGAACTCGATTTTCCTATCAATCCTTCCAGGTCGAAGCAGTGCCGGGTCAAGACTCTCGATTCTGTTTGTTGCAAGGATGACCTTAACATCTCCTCTTGAATCAAAACCATCAAGCTGGTTCAGAAGTTCCAACATAGTTCTTTGGATCTCACGTTCACCTCCTGAGTGAGCGTCATACCTGTTTTATTTCACACATGGTTTAATCAGATACATTCTGAAGTCTCTCTGCTAATTAATAGGTTATGGATCATGTCTGTGTGATAGTTTGACTTACCGCTTGGTACCAACAGCATCAATCTCATCTATGAAGACGATTGATGGTGAAAGGTCATCGGCAACTCTGAAAAGCTCCCTCACAAGCTTAGGACCATCTCCCAAATACTTCTGAATCAGCTCACTACCAACAACTCTCAAGAAAGTAGCTGATGTAGAATTAGCCACCGCCTGAAAGAAAACAAGGACACAATAGCTCACTACCACCACGTTCGAAAGTAAGGTAAGAACATAAACTTAGCCACCAAAATGCAACAATTTCTCATGCTTGTCACAGAGAGAAACGAGAAATTAAGACATTGATAGTAACAAGTGATTGAAAAGATATTCCTTTTATCTTCTGGCTATACTTCTAACGTATACTAATAATACTCATGAGATTATAAGTAGAAAGACAAACCTTAGCAAGCAAAGTCTTCCCAGTGCCTGGCTCACCATACAAAATCACACCCTTGGGTGGCTTGATACCAATATCTTCATACAACTCAGGATGAGTCAGAGGAAGCTCAACAGCTTCCTTAATCTCCTGAATCTGAGCTTCTAAACCTCCAATATCAGCATATGACTCCAAAGGAGCCTTCTCAACTTTCATAACAGACACCATTGGATCCACTTCATCTTGTAGAATCCCAACAACAGAGAGAACCTAACACACAAAAACCAAATCAGAACATACTCAGTACTAAAACCCTAATACCGCAAGCAAAATTCAAGTTCCCAAAACAACGAAATAAAGATCTTAAACCCTAATTCAACAACATACCTTATTATGCATCAGAATCGAACACCCAGGCTCAAGCTGATCTTTATCAACGAACGACAAAATCCCAACGTAGTACTCAGGTCCAACAGAAGAAGAAACAATTGCGTGATTCTCATCAATAAGCTCTTCCAAATTCCCAACACTCATAGGTGTACCACGAAGATCATCAACCTTAGATCTATCTTCCTCAGCTTTCTCTTCCTGAGGCTTCAACCTCTCTTGATTCGCCACAAACTCTTCCTCCATCAACAAATAATCCTTGATCCGCTCTAATTTCAGTAGCCGGAGCTTACACTTAGTAGACGGAGTCACCGTCGGGAGTCTCGCCGCCGCCTCAGGACCTTTCTGCTTCCTTTGCTTCCTCCCGACACGAGCCGGTGGTGCCGCCGGCTCAAACTTCTTCTCTTTCTTATCTCCACCACCATCAGGTTTCCGATCTCCTTGACGATTCAATCCTCCGGATGGTCCTTGCCCCATGATGATTCTCTTCTCTCGATTTCTGAGTTTCTTTGAGGTTTTCTTGTTCTCTCTTTGTACTGAGATTTTTTTGGCTTTGGGAAGAAGAAATGTTTTATTTTTTTTTATTTTTTTTATTATTGGGTCGAAATATAAGTAATAAGCCCACATAGAGGTTGGGCTCGTAACTGAATCCAACAGATGATTTTTGTTATAAATTCCCTCGTACATAGCTTTATTTAGAACATCATATGATTGAATGGTTTTAGAGTTTTTATGATACAAATTCAGATTCACTTGTAGGTGAGAGATTTCTCCTTGCATCCTATTTATACCTAAAATATTCTCTTTAAAAAAAATTACTACGGGCATAAACTCTTTTTTTATTTTTTAATCTATACACATTAAAATATATTCGAGTGTATGTACCACCGGACGAAATGTATCGAAACCACATAGGGTTTGTAATTTGGTTCCTAAACACACAAAAATAAAATTAAAGTAATTGATCAAATTTATATTACAATCAAATATATTAGGGTGAGAAACAAAACTAAATTGAATGTATTAAATTAACAAAGTTTTATACAAACCGAGCATATTATATAACATAAAATGCAATAAATGAAACCAAAATTCCAGTCAACTTCTAAAACTCCATTAAAAAGTTTAGTATAAATCTTTTTTGGGTACTACTATCTCAATTGACTATTTATTTTTGTTGTTCGCCCTAATATTTCCTCTCAGACACTATTACCGAGACGCCGCTACCATCTCTTCTCCCCGACGCCGGTAGGGCTCTGGCTCGCCGGCGTCGGATTCTCTCGGTTCTCTCAGTTCTGTCAAGCTCTTCATTATTCCACTGCATCTTTTGTTTCTTTGTTCCATGGTCACCTAATTTTCCCGAAGTCCCCTCGAGATTTTGGATCTCGACTCCAAGCATGCTTCAGCTTCTTTTTCCCCTTCCCTTGCCTCAGTATCTGGTGAATCGTCTTGATGTGCCTGCTCCTTCGTGGGCCCAGCCACGAGATGTTCCCTCTGAGACCCCTGAACGTCCCAATTGCCTCGGCTTCCGCCGGTCTAACCGCTTCTTAACACTGTCAACCGCAACAAATCTCCGATCCTTAGAATCTTTTCCCCTCACCAAGTGGTTTGTTTGGCTGCAGCTGGACGGGAGCTCTGTTTTGACACTGGAGCCGACGAAGACTTTAACGGTGAAAACCACATCCTTGGCGCTCTCTAGCACACCATTGATTCCGCTCTGTTCCAGGTTCGATTCTCACTCTTTACCCAAATCTCTGGCTCTTAGGATATCTTGGTCAAATGCGTTGCCCCTGAATTGAAAGATGTTTAGATCTGCTAAAGCTGTTTTGAACCCAACCCGTTAGACTTCTGTGTCACCTGGTTGTTTGGTTGTACTCGACAAGAAATTTATGAGTGTAGAGTCTGCGTCCTCAGAACTGGTTGTGATAAAGCTATTTCAAGTTCAAAATGTTTAGTATCAAGTTTCTCTACTTGGTCAAGTCGGGGTCTCCTCGGTAGTAGAGTCTCGGTTTCTTCGGATTGGCTTGACATCTTTTTGTGTCGAGGAAAGTTGATTACTTTGGTATGGAGGACTGCATTACAGAGCTATATCTTTAACCCTGACCCGTCTCTCCGCGATATATAATGCTTGCATCCGTTGCTCCTATTTGCTGCATATCACCAATCTCTCAACTCATTCAGCCCCAACGTATAACCAGGCTTAAACTCGGCATTATGATTCCACCTCTGCGGAGCGGGGATTACCGATGTTTAGCCAGTTTGATTTCTCCATCACTTCCTTGTTCTAAGCTCTCCAAACTGTATATCATCTACTTATTAAAGTTCCCTCATATAGGCTTGAAAAGTAGTGGCATTATGATCACCATTCCAAGGAGTGGTGGTTACCACAACCTCTCCAAGCTTCTCCCTTACAGCCTTAAAATCGCAACCACCCTTGCAGTGATCGGTAATCAGAGCATTCTCAACTCTGTTCACACCTTTGACAAAGCACTACTTCGTGTAGACTTTCTCATTTCGATGAGATCCTCAGCTTTGCTTGCTTCATCGCCACCCAGTCTTCGAATCAAGATCTTGGCCACCTTCCCTTCCAATGACTTACTCTTGAAAGCTGCATTGATATGTTTTGATCTCACAGGCTCCAACTTGCTATTCAGCACTTGGTCCATAGCTCTCAAGACCCATATATCTCTTGCTATTATCTATCCATGTACCCTTGTTGCCTTTGAATTTGGGGTATGCCTTTTTATGTTATTTAAGCTTTTCAACATGCTTTGTATGTTACTGTCTATATAATGGAAAAGAAGCATATGTTTGTTCAAAAAAAAAAAAAAAAAATCTTTTTTGGGTTAAACCAAAATATCAAAATATTTTTTGATCAAATTCCTCAATAATTAAACTTCAAATGAATTTCTTAATATATTAAAAATATTAGCAAATATTTTCTCCTTTTTGTAAATCCTTTCTAAAAGGTAATAAACTTTTCTCATGGGAACAAATTTGTAACAATGTCTTACATATAATATACACACGCAAAATACAAACAAATATTTTTGTTCATATTTTTTCTAATTCTTCTTTCTTTTGATTTTACAAACTTTAGATTATTGTCTCTTCTATTCAATGTTTTGACTTCCTTTTTCTGACATTTAATCATACTTTTAAAGACAATGAGTCTTATATTGTATTATTAGAATATATATATTTATACCCAAAAACATTAAATCAATATCATATCTATCCCAAATTGAAGTTGAGCTCATAAATCTTTATCATTATTCTCTTCAACATGATACAATGATACCAAGATTACACATAATGATTTAATTAGTTTTAAGATATGTATTAAATGTATGGATCCAATTCTGTTGTAGGTGCATTGACTGGAGTGATTTCTCTTTGATTTTTTGGTTTCCATCCATACATAAAAAATTCTCCTAGGGTGTCGTGCACATATACTCCTTGTTCTTTTGCAGTCCACCTACACACATTGGGATCTATTCCACTACATGTATGATCTATAAATAAAACATTTGCGAGGAATGCATCAAAAACCACATGATGTTTATAATTTGGTCCCTGAAACACAAAAATAAATATTTTTTTAGTTTTAAGTCAACAATATATATTGGGTTGATAGTTGAATTAACCAAATTTTTCAATCAATTAAGCAGACTATATAAAAAACAAAATGCAAAAAAGCAAACCAAAATAAAAAAATCCGATCAACTTATTAAAATTCATAAAAGTTCTGATATTACATATGACAATAATATTCAACCAAAAAATTTCAAAACTTTTTTGGATTGAACTAAAATGTTCTAAAACAGGTTTTAGTCTATAAAATATTCAAATTGGTCAAATAATACAACCAAAAAAAATGCTCATCCCTAATCAAGGTACCTAAAAATATGTTAAGAAATATATAAAAACTTAAAAAGTATGTTTTACCTGCCATAAATAACACCAATATAGAGTTTTTGGATAAATTATAAATTTAAATTTAAAACTTTCGCCTATGTTAAGATAGGTAATTGGAAAATCATAATTTTTACACTTGCAGTGAACTTTCAATTTTTTGTGAAACTTAAGCTGGTTTACAATTTCGATATTAAATTTTCTGAAGAGAATAGATCTTGTAGAATTTATAGAATCAACTGAAATGAGGACAAGAACCAAAAATAGCAAATATTTTCTCATTCTTAAATATTTGTAATTAACTTTTGTGACAGATATAATATAAAAATATGATACAACCACTTATATTTATATACACGAAAATACAAACAAACATATTTGTTTATATATTTATTGAGTTGACTTTGTTTTATGATACAATTTGAATTCAATAATCAAATTCCTAAAACAGTAAAACGAAATTAGACTATATATGTGAAGTAATATATCTAATGATATGGTAATTAGTAATTATGCATGTGTTATCTTGCCTGTATAACTACAAATACTTTCGAATACAATTAACCAATTTGACCAAAATCAAAGTGTGTATATGGTAAAATTTGACTGATTTAAATAATAAATTAAATAATTTACCTAAAATAAGAATATATGTGTGCTTTATTTGTGAATTGTGATGACAAATGAGTTATGTTGACCAAAATTGATCTATGAATTTATGATTTATAATACTAATTAATTACTTCTGCCAAAAAAAGGTACTAATTACTATTTTTTTTTTGGTAGAGGACAAGGAGACCTTTGTCTCGAACTTCATCATCAATAATCAAAGTTACAAACGAATATGTCGTGGAAATGCAATCCCTCGAACTTCAACATCAATAATCAAAGCCAGAACATTTGGAACCGACTCCAACAGTTGAAAACCCAAAGGTAACATAAAAGCATAGATGGCTAGTCCATAATACTGTTCGTCTTTCTATACATATGTGAAATCCGGACTATTCAGTCTCTAAAAAAAAAATTAGAGTACAAAAAAAACATGAAATGAAACTCATTTATTCCCGTCATTAAGAAACCCACCACCAAATAAATCATTTATTAACGATAGGTTGGAGGTTGAGGTAAATTCATAAAGTTGTGAATTTACCTCAACCTCCAACCTCCTAAAGAACATCGTCGTTGGAAAGTTGTTATTCACTGGATCCCAATTGAGTGCAAGCTAACCCAACAAATATTTTTTTTTTATTAATTCTTGATATGCTCAAAATAAGCTTTTAGAATCAAACTGACACACATACCACAATTATAATCAAACCAAACTGACATTATAATCAAACAAAATTAGAATACCACAATTAAATAAGCTTTTAGAATTTTATAGATCTATGAATCAAACTTAGATTCAACCGCAAATGAACTAACTGGAGTTATTTCTCCTATATTTGTTGGAGCATCCCAACTATACATGAAATATTCTCCTTCAAATTTTTTATTACGGACATAAACTCCTTCTTCTTTTGCGGTCCATCTACAAACATTAGGGTGCATTCCAGTGCATGTACCATCAATAAAATCTTTGTCAGGACGAAACGCATCAAAAACCACATAGTGTTTGTAATTTGGTCCCTAAGCATACAAAAATAAAAAGTAATGTATCAAAGTATGGGTGAGAAACGGAATTAATATGAATCAGAATAAAGTAACAAAGTTTTATATAAACCAAACATATATTATATAACATTTAATGCAATGAATAAAACAAGAATTCCAGTCAACGTGTAAAAGTCCATTAAAAAAGTTTAGTATTGCATTATAAACCTTTTTGAGTTGAACACAAATATCAAAATAGGTTTTGTTGAATCAAATTCTTCAATCAACAAAACTCAAAATGAATTTCTTACCTGCCATAAATTACACCAGTACTTAGTTTTTGAAAGGATAGTAAATTTGAACTGAAAACTTTCGCCAATATTAAGATAGGTGATTGGAAAATTGTGGCTTCTGCTTTTGCAATGAACCTTCATTTTCTTGTGAAACTTAAGTTGATTTACTATTTCAACATTGAATTTTCTAAAAAGAGGAGGCATCAAATAAGAGTTTATAGAATCAAAAGAAAGGAGGATAAGAAAAAAAATTAGGAAACATTTTTTCATTTTTGTAAAACCTTTCTAAAGTGTAATAAACTTTTGTCATGGGTATAAATGTGTTACAAGGTCATATATATAATATATCTGCACACAGAAAATACAAACAAATATTTTTGCTCATACATTTGCTAAGATATGTTCTTGTTCTTCTTTCCTTTGATTTTACAAACTTTTAAATTGTTATCTCCTCTCATATTTAATGCTTTGACCTTTGATCTTTGACATTTAATAATACATTTTCAAAGACTACAAATCTTATAGACTGTTGATTTGATAATAAATTTATAGACAGAAATATTAAATTATATAATATCTTAACTAAAGCCAAATTAAAGTTAAACTCGTTTTTAAATTTTTTTCTTATTATTCTCTTAACATGATAAAACGATACCAAGATTTCAGATAATGCTTGAATTAGTTTTCAGAATTTGATTAGGTGTATGAATCAAATTCTGATTCACTTGGAAGTCCATTGACGGGAGTGCTTTATTTTTGTTTTGTTGGAGTTTTTCATCCATACATGAAATCTCTTACAAATTTGGTGTGGCGGACATATACTCTTAGTTCTTTTGCAGTCCACCTACACACATTAGGATGCATTCAATTACAATTATCATCTATAAAATGTAGGTTCGGAAGAAACACATCAAAAATCAAATGATGTTTATAGTTTGGTCGCTAAAACACCAAAATAAAAATTGTTTAATTATATGGTACAATCAACAATGTATTGAATAAATAGTTGAATCTAAATTAACATGTTTAAAAAATAAAATGAAGAAGATTCTATATAAAATAAAATGCAATAAATCAAACCAAAATAAAATAAAATGTCATTTAAAAATTCAGTCGACCTTTTAAAATCCGTGAAAATTTTTAATATTACATATGCAAATAATTTTTTTTGGATTGAACTAAAAAAGAAAATCATAAACATGTTTTATCCTATAAAATATTTGAATTTATCAATAATACAAAAAGTGCTCACCTCTAATTAATGTACATAAAAATATGTAAACAAATATATACAAACTTAAATGTACTTTTTACCTGCTATAAATGAAACGATTCGAGCCATTGTTTATTTATTTTTAATATAATAAATAACTAGTGATCCAATAATAATTAACAATCTAACCCCAATCAAACAAGAACGGATAACATAGTATGATACCATTAATCCAATAACCAACAATCAATTCATCATAAACAGTAAATAACCAACCAACAAGTCATTAAACATCAAACCATCAACCTATCAACATTCTAACGACTCGACTCTAACAACCTAACAGAAGCCAGACAACATATCAACGAGCCACTAGAATATCCTCCTCTTCATCGCCTTGATTCCACGATCAAACTTTGGGTTTACCTGCACCACAAACACAAATGAGATGCGTGAGTATTATCATAAATATATACTTTGTGTGGTGATCCTCCCATCTATTGGCTTATACACACAAACGATAAGACAAGCATAATCAATACACAAAGAAAACAAGCAAACCAGACAACTCTGAACACGTGCGTCGACTCTGCGCACTTGCGTTGACCGATGCAACATCCTTGCGTTGACCGACGCACTCCTTGTGTTGACCGATGCAATCCTCCAAATCCCTAGATGCATCGGCTGATGCACTCATTGCATCGACCGATGCAATTCCTCCTGACTCTGTCAAATGCCTAACTGCGTCGACCGATGTATTCCTTGCATTCAGTCACGCGACGTAACAAATATTTGAAGTAATATATGCAATGATATGTTAATTAGTAAATTACTAATTGTGCTAAATTTTGACCAAAATTGAAGTGTCCATAAGGTAACATTTGACTGATTTAAATAGTAAAATAAATAATTTACTCTAAAAGAATATGTGCGATATTTTTTCTACCCATAAAATTAAGATATAGTACTAATTACTTCCCCCAAAAATGTACTTATTACCATGATAATAATGTAAAAAAGATTGAACCATAAAATAACATAAATAAAGATACAATAGATAATGATGCAGACCATGCTGCTCTCCTTCTCTTCTCCACTCTTGTCCCTTCCCCCAAACAACTATCCTTCTCTCTTTCTCCCAAAGAGACTAAAACACACCTCTTCTCTCTTCTCTCTAAGGCAGAAACGGCTGGGGGAGAGAACCTCTAACACGACAAGGCGATTTCCCTTTTATAGAGAAATTTAGATTTTCTCTTAAACTACTAAACCGTACAAAACCAAAGAACAAACCAAACTGACTAATTCGAATCGATCGACACTCCATATTGTCGCTCGACACCTAACACACACTCTTTTCGGGTTACGGGTGTTACACCTTTAAAGGTGAAACTTTAAAAGATGTTTTTTAAAAAACGTTTCGTCAGCTATTGCTATTTTATAATATAAAGTACCTCCATCTCTACACCTCTCTCTGTCTATCTCTCTCTCTCTCTCAAATACATACCTCAAAGAAAAATCCTAATAAGTTTTGTTGATGTGTAGTAAACCCTAAATCCCTATCATAAAACTTTTTGTTACTAATTCGCTGGAAAACACAAACTCTTTCTTAGATTACGATCTCTGTCAAGGCAAATTCAGATGCGTAATTGACACAACCAAGAACCATATACATAGTCATGGACGTATGAGCTTTCTCATATCATCTTTTGGAAGGATCAGTTAGAGGGGCTTGTAGAAGGTGACGGCAACTGAAAAAAGATATCAAGCTTCTTCACATGGCCTATCCATTACACATCATCATACAAGTTACAACATCATACAAGTTGTTCTCTTCTTTAAAATATATATATATATATATATATATATATTCAAATCACCTAAAATTCAATAATCAAATCTCACCAAATCCCAAAACTCAAATCTCAGAAAATCCTAAAATCTCAAATTCTATAGCCAAATCTCATAAAATTACTCTCAAATCTCTCCCTTTGTATATATGTATTTCCTCAGTACTTATTATGGTAACAGTTCACCCTAGTTTTCTCTCCTAGGCACAAAGCCCAAGCCAGCCGCTTGCCAAAGATATGGTCTTTCCCATCCTCCGGTATCCTACCATTGCCCTCCTCGCCGCCTAATTGTTCCGATTTTTCTTCCGTCAGTAGATCTACAACGCCAGCAAAGCTTGTCTCCATCTCCATGAGTATGGTTCAGCTTTTCCTGCTCTCAATGGGTTCCTCCTGTCCAAGGCCACCAGATTTAGCGATGCGGGTGAGTTTATTGTCTCCTCCGGATCTGCCAGAACAACCAGATCTTCCAGACAACGAGTTAACTTCAACTTGGTTGTTGTCGTCCTATGACTCCCGTCTTCCTAGTGAGTTTGATGGACAGTGGTTCTCTCTCCTCCTCCCCCCCCTCTCGTTGCTCCCCTTAAGGTGTTCATCCATCTAAGTGGGTCTCTTGTTTGGGGCTGGCCCTTTCTCTTGGTTGATGAATCAGTCCTCTTTTCAACCTCTCCTTTTGCGTTTCTCAAGCAGCTTATCCCATTCTCTTTGCTTAAGGTTGGTCTTTATTTTGAACCACTTTGTTGCAAGGAGGAAATTTCGGATACTTCTCCGACTTTACCGGATACTACTCCGGCCTCCCTTTGATTGCAGTTGAGACTAGTTATGTTGGTATCCAGGTTAGAACCACTGTTGCTGGATATTTTTCTGCCGATTTTTGGCAGAATTTTGGTTCATCAAATACTTCTCTGATGTAATCTTACCTGTTTGCGTCCAGCCAAAAACCATCTCTGTTGGCTTAGCCTCTGCTCTGTTCCAGCAACTTTGCTCACTGGATACTTCTCCGGCGTCAACCTTTCCGTGTGTGAGGCAGTTCTTTTAACGTCACAATTTATGGTGACTAGTTCTTTTCTAGTCGATGTTTATGTATTGATTGCTACTTCTTTCATGGATGTTCTTGTGATATTTAGTTTCAATACTTCTCCTCGTGTTCTATCAAGCTTTTTCAAGCTTATGTCTTTATGTTTGATTTGTGCTGTAGTTGATTTATTTTTCAAGTTTTCTGTTCGGGAGTGTCCGAATAGGCTTTATCTTCTTGTAATTTTTAATTCTAATCTAATTTTGGATTCACAAAAAAAAAATACTCAAATCTCTCAAAATTTAAAAATATTAAAATCCCAACAAAACTTTTAAAATATCAAGTTTAATACCACCCCTTAACGTATTGAGTCATCCCAACCACATATTAGTCCATTAGTCAGATTCCTTGCTCACACTTTATTTTTTTTTGTTGGATTTTAATTTAAAATTATATACTTATATTTTAAACTCATCATACTAGTATAACGAAATAAGATGTCTTTTTCTTGTCACTTCTCGATCTTATTTCAATTCTGCAAACTGGCTTCATCCTACAAATGACTAAATTAAATTCATTGCCACTCTAGCAATTACAGCAAAACTCGTTTAGTATATTAAAATCTGAAACATCTTATATTTTGAAACAGAGGGAGTATATATTTGGGAATATTGTACTCATACCTACTTTCTCAAACTCTAATAACACCCACACCCACTTTCTACTATTACTATACTTTTCCCTTTAAAATTACATACTACTCTCTCACCAAACCAAACACATCTCAACTCTTTCTCTCTCTTCTTTTTTCCTAAGATATATATATATATATATTTCATTACTTTTTTGTTTTCCTCTACTTTTTGGTTTATATCTCTCTTTTTTATTATTTTCTTTGTTGTAACACTGAAGTTAGTTATTATCAAAAAATTATCTGTTCATTTTTATACAATATATTTTAATTATATTTTTTCTACATATTAAGATGTATATTGCTATATTTTTTAAAAAATTAGTATATTATATGATCACATAGATATATATGATCAAGATGTTCCAGCTCCAAGTCCATAGCCTAACTAGAACACCTTAATCATATATATTCATGTGGTCGTTTGGTGGATATGCTTGTATGTTCATCAAAAAAATAAAAACAAAATTGTTTTGATGCAAACAATAGTAAAATTCATTGAGTGGTATTGTTCAAGTATTTCTACATTTTGTAATGGACAAAACTTATTTCATCAAAAAAAAGTTCAACTAAAAATATAACAGTTCAACTAAAAAGTTAAACATTTGTTCACTAATAAGTAGATGACCAGTTACATTAAACACAATTTACTATAATTGGTCATCCACTTATTAGTGAACAAATGTTCAACTAAAAATGGATAGTATATAATATACTAATTTAAAAAAAAGCAATATACATCTTAAATTGTAAAAAAAATATAATTATAATAGATTGTATATAAATAAACAGATACTTTTTTGATAATAAATAGTTAAACTGTTACAACAAAGAAAAGAATAAAAAGAAAGATACAAAACCAAAAAATAAAGTAGAGAAGGAAAAAAGAGAGAAAAATGACAAAGAGAATTGTTGTCTCAAACTTAGCAACATGGACAAATATGTCCACGTTTTATGTCAAACTAGCAAACACATCCATAAAAGTACACCACTAGCAACAAGTGGGCGTGGATGGAAGTGAGTTTGAGGAAAGTGGGTCTGCTTGCAATTCTCCGTATATATTTGAAAAAGGTTTACTATATTAAAAATATAGAAAAATAAGAATAAAAGTGAAATTTAAGAGTTGAATACCCAAATGTGGTAACATATCTTTTAGATATTAAGAGTTGATAACATAATGTAGTAACATATCTTATAGATATTATAAGTAAAAGAGAATTCAGTTTTATTTAGGAAATATATCTATATATACATTTTTGGAGACATTTATAAAATAAATCCTGAAAGTTGGCACTTATTTACAGGCATGCCATTGACATTAAATAATTAATTTAATAAACAAATTAACTATACTTATATTTGTTTTTTTTTATAGAAATTAAGTGTTTTAAAAAGTAATAAACATAATCGTAAATGTATACAGATTTTCTTTCTTTATTTATAAGGAGGTGAGTGAAAAGGTATTGTTCTTTACAAATTTGAAAAACTGATTTGATAAAAAGTGACTTTTAACCTCACATACTATATTTTACTTTCACGGATTTCGTATGATGAGTTTTTGCGGATTTAAAATATTTGAATATGTTGCGTAATCCGCCTAGCATGACGGGTTTGGACTATAGAACCAATACTAAAACTATTAGTTTATGTCATATACTATAAATTTTTAGTCATAGTTTGGAAAATTAACTTATAAATTATTTATTATATGAACTACAAAATATTACACATACTACAACACATTCTTAATATTCCAAAAAAAAAAATTGTATACACATAAAAATATACACTAACATACCATATAGGCATATACCTCTGTTTAATTATAGAAAACAAAACTACGTGTTTTAAAATTTTATATTGTATCTTATAATAAATTTAATGTAATTAGGTTATAAACTGTATAAAACGTAAGAAGAAAAAAAACATTCTAAACAAAATTATAAATTAATTAGATAAAATTTAATTAATTGAGAATTTGAAAACTAAATAAATTAAAAATTATTATTTAAAATATATTAGTTTATAATTTAGTCCTACGATATAGCGCGGGTGAAAACCTTTGAAGTATAAACCCACCATCTTTCTCTATAAATACATATATTACTGGAGGATTTGAGTACTTTTTAATTTCATCAGAAAATATTTTTAAAATAAACAAAACAAAAACAATGGTTTCATCCTGCAAATGCGTCTTCCTTGTGTTTTTATGTCTTGCAGTTCTTCTCACCCCATGTATGCCAAAAAAAAACATATAATTTAATTTATATTATTTACTTTTTCCTTTTTACAAGACGTTGACATATCTTTTTCTTTTAAGTACCAAAAGAGCAAGAATCATGTATTTAAATTAACTAGTAAACCGCATATAATTGTTTCTATTAGATATATTATGAATATTATATCTCCATATATGTAGTTTAGCATATAGCATACACTTCTACTGTTACAACTTACAATACATTGTGTTATTCGTCATTATATCCAATAACTTTTTTACTTTGTGAATACTACACTAATTTTCGGAAAATAATAGGTGAAGTATGCGCGAAGTCTATGCTCAAAGTTAATGGTGCTCAGAAATGGTTCGCTATACAAGGCCCCTGCTCACAATTTCCGGACTGCAATAAGCACTGCAGAGAATTAAGATATCCATTAGGTGGAAAATGCCTCCAATATAAATCTGGTGCTAAAATGTGTGCTTGTATTTATTCATAATCTCATTTATAATCTATTTAGGATATTGCATGTATGGGTGTTACAATGTTTTAATTAAAAAAATAATACCAAAATAAATTTTCAATAATTATATTATTTTATCAATGTCAATTCATAAGCAAAAAAAAAAAATGTTCATGCTAATGCGTTCGGATATGTAATTCATATTTACAAATGCAGAACTTAATTGAACATATTATCGGAAAGCATATTGAATATATTGATGAAGTTTATAATCGCTCCTGTGTGCGGAACCACATACTTTTAATCAAATATATAAACCGAAATAAAAATTAAGAATTATATATATCTAGTCTCCAAATTTAATACAAATCACATATTTAATTAAAATATTTATAATATCTACAATAAGTTATCATAAAGAAAATAAACTAATAGCAAAATACTGAATCTAATCCTATAGTCAGCAGTTCAGCACTAATTAAATCCACCTTACCCTATCTCATATCATAATTAAAATTACTTTCATACATGTATAATAAAGCCATAACCCAATGCAGTTACATTTCCTAAATTATAGAGATTATATATATTATTTACAGCAATTATAGAGATTATAGATATGTAAAAGAGAATCCAAATTTATTTTAGAAAAAATATAACACCAAGTATGCTGAAAACACATTTTTTTTCTTTTTACATATATTCAATTTATTTCTGTAGATGAACATATTATATGATTTTTATGTGTCAATTTATTCGTGTAGTTGAACATATTATATGATTTTTATTTCTTTCTACTAGACATTTGTATATATTGAAGTATAACCAAAAGAGCAAGATTCCATGTGCGTGAACACTTAACAATTACAGTAAACCGAATATATTTGTACTCATAGAAACAGAGCATAACAACTTTTATAATGTTTCAATGAAATTTTTTCTCATCATTTGTTTAGTCTATGATTTTATATTCATAAAATTAATCTAGTATTATTTGAATCGATATAAGTAACTAAAAGAAAAAGACTATCATTGTTGAAAAATATACAAAATAGGAGAGAAATTTATGACATTTTTCTTATTACTTCAGCAAGGTTTTTCATCCAAAGTCAACAAGGTACATATAATAAGAAAATAACCAAAAATGCAGAAAAATGTCTTCACCATCCAACTTCCCATTTCTCCGACAATACATCTTCACCGCTCGCATAATTCCAAAGATAAAGGCCATCAGTCTTTGCGGTCCAAACACAATTCTTCCAACCACATCTATGGAACAAAATAACATCATCCCAAAACACGTTTACACTCATATGACCATCATCTTTGCTCATATAGCACCAAAACAAAGTTGAGTGAAGCATATTTTCTCCGAAGTTCCAAGAAAATCTATCTCTAAACCTGATCAGACTAATTTCACCTAGATCGTCTTCCTTAGATTTACAATGGATGAAAAGAGTTTCATTAGTGGTCAAACCGTTAACCACCGTGACTTGCCACTCGGAAATCTTCGGGACTATGATGTCTTTCGTCGTGGCTCTGCTGGCTAAAACATGATCTTGGCATGTTACGGCTAGAAATATGTAGATTGCCAAAAAAAATTGTTTGATGTGATTCATATTTTTGTATCTGATAGAAACCTTTAAGAGGAGTATGATAATGCTACTTTCTTTTTATAATGGAAGAGTGAAACGGTAATTGATGTTTTATTAAATTTTGATGTTATTGCATTGCATTAATGAAGAGTCATGCTGTAAATCATTTACAGAATTGCAGGTTAATTAGAATTGAAGCTG
>NC_025694.1:5649862-5685788 GCF_000633955.1 Camelina sativa
ATTACTGGAGGATTTGAGTACTTTTTAATTTCATCAGAAAATATTTTTAAAATAAACAAAACAAAAACAATGGTTTCATCCTGCAAATGCGTCTTCCTTGTGTTTTTATGTCTTGCAGTTCTTCTCACCCCATGTATGCCAAAAAAAAACATATAATTTAATTTATATTATTTACTTTTTCCTTTTTACAAGACGTTGACATATCTTTTTCTTTTAAGTACCAAAAGAGCAAGAATCATGTATTTAAATTAACTAGTAAACCGCATATAATTGTTTCTATTAGATATATTATGAATATTATATCTCCATATATGTAGTTTAGCATATAGCATACACTTCTACTGTTACAACTTACAATACATTGTGTTATTCGTCATTATATCCAATAACTTTTTTACTTTGTGAATACTACACTAATTTTCGGAAAATAATAGGTGAAGTATGCGCGAAGTCTATGCTCAAAGTTAATGGTGCTCAGAAATGGTTCGCTATACAAGGCCCCTGCTCACAATTTCCGGACTGCAATAAGCACTGCAGAGAATTAAGATATCCATTAGGTGGAAAATGCCTCCAATATAAATCTGGTGCTAAAATGTGTGCTTGTATTTATTCATAATCTCATTTATAATCTATTTAGGATATTGCATGTATGGGTGTTACAATGTTTTAATTAAAAAAATAATACCAAAATAAATTTTCAATAATTATATTATTTTATCAATGTCAATTCATAAGCAAAAAAAAAAAATGTTCATGCTAATGCGTTCGGATATGTAATTCATATTTACAAATGCAGAACTTAATTGAACATATTATCGGAAAGCATATTGAATATATTGATGAAGTTTATAATCGCTCCTGTGTGCGGAACCACATACTTTTAATCAAATATATAAACCGAAATAAAAATTAAGAATTATATATATCTAGTCTCCAAATTTAATACAAATCACATATTTAATTAAAATATTTATAATATCTACAATAAGTTATCATAAAGAAAATAAACTAATAGCAAAATACTGAATCTAATCCTATAGTCAGCAGTTCAGCACTAATTAAATCCACCTTACCCTATCTCATATCATAATTAAAATTACTTTCATACATGTATAATAAAGCCATAACCCAATGCAGTTACATTTCCTAAATTATAGAGATTATATATATTATTTACAGCAATTATAGAGATTATAGATATGTAAAAGAGAATCCAAATTTATTTTAGAAAAAATATAACACCAAGTATGCTGAAAACACATTTTTTTTCTTTTTACATATATTCAATTTATTTCTGTAGATGAACATATTATATGATTTTTATGTGTCAATTTATTCGTGTAGTTGAACATATTATATGATTTTTATTTCTTTCTACTAGACATTTGTATATATTGAAGTATAACCAAAAGAGCAAGATTCCATGTGCGTGAACACTTAACAATTACAGTAAACCGAATATATTTGTACTCATAGAAACAGAGCATAACAACTTTTATAATGTTTCAATGAAATTTTTTCTCATCATTTGTTTAGTCTATGATTTTATATTCATAAAATTAATCTAGTATTATTTGAATCGATATAAGTAACTAAAAGAAAAAGACTATCATTGTTGAAAAATATACAAAATAGGAGAGAAATTTATGACATTTTTCTTATTACTTCAGCAAGGTTTTTCATCCAAAGTCAACAAGGTACATATAATAAGAAAATAACCAAAAATGCAGAAAAATGTCTTCACCATCCAACTTCCCATTTCTCCGACAATACATCTTCACCGCTCGCATAATTCCAAAGATAAAGGCCATCAGTCTTTGCGGTCCAAACACAATTCTTCCAACCACATCTATGGAACAAAATAACATCATCCCAAAACACGTTTACACTCATATGACCATCATCTTTGCTCATATAGCACCAAAACAAAGTTGAGTGAAGCATATTTTCTCCGAAGTTCCAAGAAAATCTATCTCTAAACCTGATCAGACTAATTTCACCTAGATCGTCTTCCTTAGATTTACAATGGATGAAAAGAGTTTCATTAGTGGTCAAACCGTTAACCACCGTGACTTGCCACTCGGAAATCTTCGGGACTATGATGTCTTTCGTCGTGGCTCTGCTGGCTAAAACATGATCTTGGCATGTTACGGCTAGAAATATGTAGATTGCCAAAAAAAATTGTTTGATGTGATTCATATTTTTGTATCTGATAGAAACCTTTAAGAGGAGTATGATAATGCTACTTTCTTTTTATAATGGAAGAGTGAAACGGTAATTGATGTTTTATTAAATTTTGATGTTATTGCATTGCATTAATGAAGAGTCATGCTGTAAATCATTTACAGAATTGCAGGTTAATTAGAATTGAAGCTGAAAGGTTTATCCTACATAATGATCAAATTATATTATTATAATATATATTAAGAAAAAGAAGATTGTTGTCAAAAAAAAAAAAGAAGATTATAATTTAGAGATTGTGGTTTAGCTATTAGTTTTGAATTTTTTGTCTATGATGGACACAAATATGATTCTGATTATGACCGGTATAATTTGAAATCTATAATCGAACAAGGTTAATTGTATACAAATAATAAATTTGTTAACGTAACTGTTGTTGGGATTTCAGCATGGTCGATCGTATTTACTTCTAAATTCTAATAAAATAGTGTTTAATAAACCTACTTTTAGTATATTAATTTTTGGCACACTTTTTGGTTAAGTACTACAGCTTTTTACGTTACACTAGTGGAATCTATAACAATAATTGGAGTTGTTGAAATCCAATAACAAAATGTACGAAAATATACTTGTATTGTTTTGTACTCAATAAGTATATCCTACCGAGTATAGCATAAATAAACATTAATCCATATATACAATATATTTTGGAAAAGATTTTTGTAAATAAATAGTTTCAATATATTTCTTCATAAATAAATACTTACCTAATAATCAAATTAAAATTTTAAAACAAAAAAAAAGTAGTTGACCAGAAAAAAATATTAAACTAGTAAGTTAGTCCATAAACAAGTAGTCAAAGCTAATAAGTATGACTCTTAGTCAATAAGATGATATCCTACGCGAGTATAGCAGATAAATAAATATTAATCCATGTATTCTGAGAAATGATATATAGGAAACTACGTACACTCTATATCCATGTAGTGAAAAGGTTTGAACTATTCGATTTCATAAGAAAGTAAAAACCAAAAAAAAAAAAAAAACAAACAAACAAACAAAGCAAATCAAAGAACCAGAATGGCTTCTTCAAGCAAATGCTTTTTCTTTGTGTTTTTGTGCTTGGCTGCTCTCTTGACTCCATGTATTGAAAATTAGATTGTAAATTTTAGATTTTGTCTAATTGACACTATATCATTTCTCTATTCATTTTTTATAGTTGAATCAATCATATATATATATATGGTGTTTATTGTATTGTAATTAATAAACCAAAAGAGAGATCTATGTTTTAATGTGATTCTCTCTATGTGTTTTTATATAATTCACTAACTTGTTTCCAAAATATAAACCCAGATTTTGCGGAAGCTGAAGATAGGAGTCAGCTAATTCCAATAGGTCCTTGTTTGGAGATTCGGGACTGCAATCAAACATGCATTGAATCACAATTTCTAGGCGGAAAATGCATCAAATGGTATCCGGACTCCATAAAAGAAACATGTGCTTGTTTTGTAAAACCTTCTATATCACATGTTTAAGATTTATGTTGATGGGTGTAAGAATATATCAAACAATAATGTAGCAGAATATGTTTTCTATAAAATTTTAGTTTCTGATGATAATTTTCATGGATGCAAAACTTTTATTGAAAAAAAAATAACCTAACTTGATCCAGAAAGCAAATGCATTCTGATTCATAGTTTTACAATGAAAATCTTGTTTGTAATCACAAACTTTCAACTAAGAAATTAACCATCGAGTTCAAAAAATATTGATTCTCTAGTTCCTATCGTTATGAATAGATCATGCAATACCCTCGAGATCAATCTGAATCCCTTAGGAGGTAACTGCATCAAGACACGATCGAAGTCTTTCCGAGCCATAATAAATTGGGATCAAGACAGGATCGAAGGAAATCTTTGTTTGTTATTCCAAAAAAAAGAATGGATAGGACCGTGTTGTGCTGTCCCTCTTTGTCCAAAAAGAAATGACACATATTTCCTTCGTGTGATCGTGTATACGAGTAGTCTGGAACACGTACTCTCTTCTCTTGTATTCACTAGCCTCATTAGAAATTTCCTTCGTGTGATCGTGTATACGAGTAGTCTGGAAAAGTCATTCTCATGTGGTTTTTGTGAAGAAATTTTGTATTTTTGTTTCAATAAAAACAAAAAAAAAAACTAGTTCAATTAACATATATAGCCAGACGGGTTTGATCATAGCCCCGATTTTAACCAACGTTTATAATGACGACCCGGTGAAAAAGGTAGTTACTAGTACTTTTTGATATCTCTAGTCGGATCAATTTGTGTTGGGTTTAAAATCCAGTTTAACACACACGTTCTCGTGAATGTATATAGATATAATATAAACCTTGAAATGTTTAGAAGTGTGTTAAAATTATATAAAATCGTAATTTCTTTATGAATTTGATTAGTTATATTTATATACAGTATGTTTGACCAAAAAAAAAAAAGATTTATATACAGTATGTAAGTTAATGTTCACCTGACCCAGGGTCTGTGATGGCCGATAGAGAGAGAAGGGGGGAGTAAATGCACAAAACCTACCTTACGAACAGTCTTTTGAAGTTTTGAATTGCAATGTTCTGTAATAAATATAAAGTTTGACTGTTTTTTTTTCTCAGGCTCCCATTTAATTTGGAACTCACTACTTTCAACTTTAATATTTTCACCTAACCAAGCCAGCACCTTTTACGTTCTTAATAATTAATTTATACGAAATTTTATTAAAATTACTTAATTAACCGGGAATTTTCAAGTTAAAATATGTAAATGAGTTAACAGTCTGATAAATGTATTATTTTCGTTTGCTTTGTTTTGTTACCTCCTCGTTACATACTTACATCTATATATTAATTGTCAAATAAAACGAAAAAAAAACTCAATTAAAACAAGTTTTAGCTTGGTTTTAGTTTACGTACTCGTTTGTTTATTAAACTTTTTTCCTTCGTATTTAGTCGAGCTTCAAATAACTCGGGGCCACCAGGGACGTTTCAAAGAAATACCTCCAAGTACGTTACAACTTACAAAAGACATATATATATATATATATATATATAGTAGAGAGCTACTTTTTTTTTGTGTGTGTGATGGTCATCATAGAGAGAGCTACTAAAAAAGTCTATAAATAGAGCTATAATAATGACGAAAAAATAATCATAGATGTTGACATGAACTCATCGACTGAGACACTAAGAAAAAAGTCAAAAGTAGAATATGAAAATGGACCAAGCCATGACACTACAAGACACGTACGAGATTGATTCAAAGACACAATAATAACTTAAGACGCACGTCAAAGCTAAGATAATCCCAAAGTCCAACCCTAAAAAGATATGATAGATTATTCATGACATCATCTTAAGCTAGACCTAGCTCAAGGACCGTACGAAACCTTAAAACCAATGTAACAAACTCAAGGGAAATGAAATCCTCCGGTACTTCCTCCACCGGTTCCAGCACCAATCCCACTTCCACCGCCTAATCCACCGCCTAAGCCGCCACCGCCTAATCCACTGCCTGGTCCACCTCCTAAACCACCGCCTAAGCCACCAGCGCCGCCAAATCCTCCAAAACCAAGATTACCTCCAGGACCAGACACACCTCCGCCAACGCCACTGAACGGAAGACCATTGTCTCCAACGCCAGAATATCCGCCACCATAACCGAGGTAGTTCTTCTGGTCAGTGAGGCTTCCAGCTGGGACATTTCTTGCATTACAAGCTAAAGCAGAGGCTAGGGCAAAAACCAAGAAGATAGTGAAAAACCACTTCGCCATAGTCAAGAACGGTAACTTTTTTTAATAAGGTAGATAAGATTTTAAGTAAAATATGTTTGTTGCCTTGCCGAAATCTGGGAGATATGTTGGGTCCTTTTAAAGGCGGAGAGACCACAAACAATAAACATAGGCCGGTGTAGATGGTTAATGCCAATTGTAAATGCTATCACCAAACACTCTAATATCAACTTTAAGTTTATATTTACTTCAGAAAATAACTGGTTGTGACGCGGTAACTAACGTTCCGTCCCGGCTGTTCAAGTGGTTGAGCTGGTCAAACCATATTGCTAAAATATTAAAACCATATTTATTAGAATGACAATATATATTGTGGAAATTACATGATGAATTTTATTTTATTTTTCAAGTTCTTTTTGTAATTTATTCAATCTTTTTTATTTTTTTTCCCTCCTCTCTTACAAAGTGATTTTAATTTTCTCAAAACTGTGAATTTTGGTACACTTCCATTGTAGAAACATGAAAGTTTACTTAATCGTTATGTTGGTAGTAAGTGTATTTCGTTCGTTGAGAGCTAACTATACTACACTACACATGCATTTACCTATTGGTTGTTGTAACTGAATTAAATTTCTATCACTCATTGAAATAAAATTCTATAGATTTTACTATTGAATTGGTCCTAGCTTGTCTGTTTCTGAAAAACAGACATTATAAATTTGTAAATAGATCAATACTTCTAAACTTACATTATATGTCTGTATCATAGTTTCTTTGTCAACATGTTACATGTCTATATACTATGTAGTATGTAATATATTAATGCACAACAGATAAACTAATGCATTTGTACTACGTATACATTCGTATATCACATCATAAGATACTGCACCGACGAAAAATTTCGAGTCTCTATAGTCTGTTGATACATTGATAGAATGATAGTTGATACAGTATTGTTTCAACAGATACACTTTTTTTTTTCAACCTCTAAAACTGGTTAAATAAAAATCAGTTAGATTTGGTTCAGAAGAAAATACAAAAATTTAACAGTGTTTGTTGTGCACTGTCCACAACATGTATTAAACTGCTTAAATATAAAACTTTGACGTATATACATGATTAATTTGGTAAAGATAATCTCGTTTATAATTCTTGACAAAAAAATTAGCGTCAACAATGGTTTTTTCTTTACATACTGTCACGAATGAAACAAGATATTGATTTTTTTCTGACAACTTCGACAGATGAGAATTAAGTTTGATAACATTGCTGCATGCAAACTGCAACTATTTCAATATCTTGGAGCACAAGCAAGTAATACGAAACAAAATCAGAATACACTATTTATTGATAGCACAAGGTTCTCAAGTAATAATAACAAACAGCATACCAAAAACAAACATATATAGAAAACAAACAAAACGTAAACATCGATAATAAAACTTAAAACATACTAATAATTATGAACCTTTCGACCGATCTTTGGTTTGCAGAGAGAAAAATAAACACGTTTAACATCAATGGTGGGGAATTACGCCACCGCAATCGCTTCCACCGCCAACTCCACCCAAACCACCACCGCCGCCTATACCGCCTATACCACCTGCACCGCCGAGTCCACCTATACCACCGCCGAGTCCAGAGTCACCACCAAGACCTGAACCACCACCAAGACCTGAACCGCCACCAAAACCTGAACCACCGCCTAGACCACCTACACCGCCAAGACCACCTGCACCACCGCCTAGACCACCAATTCCGCCTCCTACGCCACCAACAGGCAAGACTCCGGCGACACCACCGACTCCACCAGCAACACCACCAAGACCAGTTCCGATACCACCCACTCCACCAACTCCAGCAGCTCCGCCGATGCCACCAAAAGCCACAAAATTCTTTTGGTCGTCAAGACCAGCTCCGACATTCTTGGTTGGAGCCGGTCTTGTTGCGGTAACGGCTTGAGTCACCAAAAGAGCAGCGAGGACTACAGTTAAACACCTAATTGCCATCTCTCTTACTAGATCCTTTTTTTTTTTTGTAACTTAACTATATTATTGTTTTTGTTTCGTGGAGAGAGTAGTGAAGAGTGATTAGTACTTGGGGAGGTTTATATAGGAAAATGAAGGGGTTAAAATTAGGGTTACAAAGTGACAGATGGATAAGTTGTAAATGAATGTTGGACCATCTCATCTCTTATATGTTCGATGCAAATCCCTCCACGTCAACAGTTACATTCTACTTTCCCTTATGTATATACGGCAAAATAAATTTCATTTTTTTGGTTTGTTGTAAATTACTTAAATAAATATAGTTATATATATATATATATGTATATATATGGCAATGAAATTAGTTAGAAGTAAACTTCGACATGTTGTAAACTTGTAATGTTCTGACATCTAGTTATAAATTTATTCGGTAAACTTATGGCATATTGATCAATTCTCACCGGATACTCCAATCCGACGATTGATTCTTGGTACTTAAAGTTTCAAATGGACTGGAGATTATGAGATCAATTCAACAGATAGAAAGTGGTCGAAACATTTTTCATGCAATTTTAACTTTCTTGTCTCACTATATTTGGTTAAGTAAAAATGACGCTCATATATAGGAATTTACCTACGGAAGGGTTCAATTGCTCGATATACAAACGTATTCAATTATGGGTCGTTTTATTATTACGCACGCTGAACAAATCTCAAATACCGAAAACAAAAGAGTACCTCATGAATGAATGTACATATATGTATACAATACAAGGGCAATAAATGAGAGCATGCAGAACATGTGGCTGCGCCCAAAGGTCGAAGTAAGTAGAACATGTAAACGCATTGAATTGGGACTTTGGCAGGTTGGAAGACCATAAAGATTAATATGGAGATTAAAAAAACTTTCAATCCATAAATTAATCAATATTTTTCGAAAAATGATGCTGCATAACATTAATACAAAATTTGAAGTCTGGCTATATGCCTATATATAATATAGTATGAGTTATTATAATAACCCTGCGGAAGGAAGCAAAGTACGAATAGTTAATAGGTGATTACTTGCGTTTCTTACGATAATTAATGGCTATTTGCTAAGGAAGAAGATGAGGAAAACAGATCAGACTCGTGATATTTTTATTTAAGTTCTACAATATATAGTCGAGTATATGTATTGAAGTAAAAAAAAAAAAAAAGATCTGTGTTTTTTTCGTTTTTAATATATATATATATATATATATATATATGAGATCGATAAAACAATTACAGTTTTGTTTTGCAAGTTTACTAGGATTCAAAGCAATATATATTACATTATCTAATTTCTAACTCATTTAGGCAATACTGAATGGAATAGGCACCCGGACTTGGGTATACAATCCATGCTCAAAAAATAGGTGAGAAATCTAAGTTAATCAATCACAAACTGATACTGAACAACACACCGTAAACTCTGGAATATTAAATGTGAATGAAAAAGTAAATGATCACGAGATTTCGATCAGTAGCAATATTATTCTATCCAAGCTCTCTCATCTCTGCGATATTAAGAATGACAGCTGAAGCCAGTGAAAATTGCTGTGTTCGTTGGGCCTTTCTTGTAGTTGTAGTTCAGTTATATCACCTCTTTAATACTATTTTTTTGTCCTCATGTCAAAAGATATTCACATACACTATATATATATATATATATAGTCTATCTCTCTTCTCTTGGGATTAATATGATAGCACATCTGGTGGTAACTGGTTAATACATCATTTTAGAATGTCCTACAAAAGCTTACAATGTCCCTCTGGTTACAATGGCTCAATATGTTTGTCGGTCTAGTCCAACCATCTGCCTAAATCACGAATTATATTTTTAGGAGTTCCAAAACTGAAATGGCCCAATTACACACTCTTTACATTTATAAATTAGTGTCGTTTTAGGTTTGAACTTTTTATTAATATACATTACAATTTTTTTTCATTGGTTAATCTATACTATTAAAAGGGAAGCATTTTTAATAAGTAAACATAGATTAAGAGATTATTACATGAAATGATGAAATGCCACTCAAATATGAATAAGGATATACATGTCCTGTATCCAAACAAATTGATATTAATAGGAGCCAAACAGATTGATATTATTGGTATTAGCTGAACCAAAATAAAAAGATATAACTCTTCCAAATCGAGTGCAATTTTCTAATGTTTATGGAAATTGAAATCAACAAGATAATAATTATCTAATGTTTATGGATATTGAATTAAAATTAATAGTAGTTACCTAATATTTGAAAATTATTTAAATTTGTTGCCATAAAAATCGGACTCTTAAATTCGAAATTACATATATGTAAATATATTTCATTTTTCTAATATATTTTTAGATATTTTTGGAAAAAAACTTTTAATTTTAGTATAATGATAATTATTTAGTTGGGTAAGAAATAGTCCAAATTAATTTGTTAACATAAATAACGTGGTTAATTAAAGAAAACAAATATGGGATTATCAAAAAAGGAAATAAATAAGGTTAGTTTTTTAAATTTGTTTACTTAAATTAATTTTGTGAATTAAAACAATAATTACAAACAAGACTGCCAATAACCAATGAAAATATCTATAAACTGAATATGTTATTTTCTATTGATTTCAAAATGATTAATAAGAAAGTATTTCAAAAGTATATTCAACTTATAGATAAAAATAAATTATTTTTAAAAAAATTATGAAATATTTAATGTTTAGTTAAATACCAGATCTACTAAATCCTAATTTCGTGAAAATTCTAATTTTATAATAAAATATTATTTTTAATTAGAATAAATAATGAATAGTATAAGTTGAAATCTATAATAAATTTTCATTGATTTTTTGAAATTAATTGAAGATAAATTAAGTAATTAGTAACTGATATTAAATTTTCAATATTCTGAAAATTTTAATAAGATTTGTTTTGGTAAGGTTAAAAATCTTTTACGAACAATTAGAAAATTTATACAATGTTTTGGGCAAAAAATATCTAAACAATAAATGAAAAATCACAAACAAATATTTAACTTACGCCATACCATTTTCCTATGTATAACGAAATATTTGTGTTTAAATCCTAGATTATCCTTTTCTTGGTTTTCAATTTCGATAGCACATATTTTTTTTGTTCTATTTGCTAATTGAAGTAGAATCTAATTTTGAGTTTTTTTTTAATTCTTGATTTCAGCGTTCGAGTGGATCATCGTTTGAGTAAAGCATGGAGACAGTTGTTTCTCCACCTTGTGTGTAAGTATCTCTTCAAAACTATGTACTTTGATCTATTTATTTTTGAATATTATTTAGTTTGTTGACTTGGTAGATTTTATATTATGTTAAGTTTGATCTTTTTTTTTGCATGACACACCCTTTGATTGAAAGAGTTTATAAATTGATTTTCCTTTATAAAATCATCAAAAAAAAGTTATCAGATTATTGAAAAGAGCAGGAAGATTTGTTCATAGAACATGTATCCTTAAAACAACTCATCGAGGTGTAATTATTTTTGTTAAATAATAATGTAATTTTAGTATTGAGTTTTAAGGTGATTTTTGTGTAATATTAATTTTTGTAGATGGCAAACTTCGGTTCAATAATTTGGACTTGGGAATCAAACTCATAGATATGTAATACACGTAAACATTAAGATTCTAATTGTTGTTAATTTTTAATGTTTTTTCAGTTAGCTAATAATTTGGTTGTGTTCATGCAAAGGTCAAAGGTCAACATAGTCGAGAAGCCTACGAAACTGTCTTTTTTTTTCAAAACTAAATTATCTTTTAATTTCATGTTAATAAATATTTATGTTCATAGTTCATACCGAGAATAAATGACTACTAAACCTGAAAATTATGTACAATTCCAACTCATCCTAAGACAAGGATCAAACAAGAAGAAAATATAAAAATCATTTTAAAATAGCTTGGCTGCAGTCATTAAACGCACAGAAGGATGTCCATATTTTTTTGTGAGATTAGTAGTGTGAAGAAGAAAGCATGTAGGTTGAAACATGAAGTAGTAGAATATACTTCATTTGTGATTAATTCTATTGTATTTAGACTTTTCAACAAGCAAACAACATGTTGTATTGAAAATTTGTGCATCCATCCACACGTTTAGTGTAAGATATTTGTGTGATTAATATATTTTGGATTTTAGATTCATCATTATCTCAAAAAAGTAAAATATTATGGATTTCTAAAATATTAATTCAAAATATATATATTATTGAAATTATGCGGATCTTGGTTCATAAGTGGAATAAAATTTAACAATTAAGAATAGTGTTAGTGGATTAATATCATAACTGCTAAGATTCTAATAAATTCTCCGGTGAAAAAATTATTATTTCATTCTCACACTTTTATAGCAAACTAATATGATTTTATGTTATAGATCCTATACAACTAAATATATCTACAAATAAAACCCACACATAGGTGAGAATCCAAAACAGTTACTTATTTTATTATCTGTTAAACTAAAATAATATGTTGAACGAGATATACCACTTTTGTTTTACTATTTTCTGTCTTGAAATAGATGTAACCTCTTTCTCTTATTGTTTTTTTTTTTAATGTAGTTATCTTTACATATAATTAAAGACAAAACTGATCACTTTTTAGTCTAAACCAAATTATAAACAAATAGAATACTTAACTGATATGAGTTTGGTTATATCAATGTTAACATTCCTAAAAAGAATATGTTTACCAAAATGTAATATATTATAAATTTAATAGCAAACTTAGTTTTTGAAATCAATTCCGCACGTACGTGCGGGTCTGAATCTAGTACAACATAAAATTAGTGAAGATAAAACTGTAAAAAATATTGCCATATACATACTTTTAATTTTCACCGTTTTATCACTCAGTTATGTTTAAAAAAATGTACTACGAATCAGATATATATATATATTAATATGAATATGATCCAATAGTATAATTAGCTGAACCAACAGATATCAATACCGGCCCTGTTGTTGATTGCAAGGTTTGGTTTCCTTATGACAAAAATGACGAAACAAAACAAGTTAGGAAAGAAATCAGATTCGATGACGTAACGTTTTTTACAAAGAGATGTTAACTCTTTGATTTATTATTTTAAAAAAAGGGCCTAAAACTTATCAAAACCTGATCTTTTTTATCCAATTCACTCACCGAACTCCTAAAGTCTTTTCACTTTTCAAATCTCAGAGAGAAGAAATTAAGCCATGGCGAAGAAGATTGGAGTGACGATGGAAATTGGGAACGATGGTGTTGCTGTCATCACCATTACTAATCCTCCTGTTAACTCTTTGGCCAGTCCAAGTATATATAAAGCTTGATCCTTTTGAGCTTCTCTGTGATTTAGATTAGATCGTAAAACCGAATTTTCATCTTGTTGCTGTTGAATTCTCTCAGTTATTGCTGGGTTGAAGGAGAAGTTTCAAGACGCGAATCAGAGGAATGATGTTAAGGCCATCGTGTTGACCGGTAAATCATAAATTGAGCTACTTTTGTTTGATTGATTGATCTTGTAGCTAAAGATTGTGAATTTTGAATTAATATGTTAAAGGGTTTTGTAAATTTGAATTGTTTTGTCTTATCATAGTTTGTTTGTTGTTGTTACCTATAAAGAGTTTGAATGATTGAATCATTTCAGGGAACAATGGTAGATTTTCTGGTGGTTTCGATATCAATGTATTCCAGCAAGTTCATAAGACTGGTATAGTTTCTTCTGTTCTTAAGTATATAGTGAAGCATGTTGGTTCCTGGGTTTTCGACTGTCTCGTTTCTTGGCAGGGGATTTATCGCTTATGCCTGAAGTATCTGTTGAGCTCGTGTGTAACCTGATGGAAGGTATTTGTTAAGCTTCTTTTTAGTTCCAAATTTTTCTTTCCAAGGTTTGCACTCCTCTCCAATGTGATGTTGATACTGTTTTCTCGTTATCAAAAGACTCGAGGAAGCCGGTTGTTGCTGCAGTGGAAGGATTAGCTCTTGGTGGTGGTTTAGAACTGGCAATGGTAGGATTTTTGACTTTAAATCTCAGTGTGCTTTTTATAAGTGTCTTTTGATATCCTTTTTAAGTAGTGTTGATTTTTTCTGGCACCTTAGGCGTGCCATGCCCGAGTTGCTGCTCCAAAAGCTCAACTAGGCTTACCAGAACTCACACTTGGAGTTATTCCTGGTTTTGGAGGTATGGGATTTCTTTGTTCAGCTTTGTATTCTTTTAAATGAAAGAGACGATTTGTTGGATAGTTAATCTAATTTTGTCTATGAAGGAACCCAACGTCTTCCAAGGTTAGTAGGCCTTGCAAAAGCAACTGATATGATACTGGTAGGGATGGCGTTTTTATTGCATTTACCAACAGTTTCATTACCAAGTTGATTTGCTTGGCTGATTATCTTGTTCAACTCTATACTGGTGTTTTGGTAGCTTTCGAACTCAATATCCTCAGAAGAGGGTCATAAACTGGGTCTCGTTGATGCTTTGGTGCCACCTGGAGATTTGTTGAGCGCGTCCAGAAAGTGGGCTCTAGACATTGCGGATGGACGTAAACCCTTTTTGCGCTCACTGCACAGGACCGACAGAATTGGTTCTTTATCTGAAGCTCGTGCTATATTGAAGAATTCAAGACAGCTAGCCAAAAAGATAGCCCCAAATATGCCTCAACACCATGCTTGCATTGAGGTGATTGAAGAAGGAATCGTCCATGGAGGATATAGTGGGGTTCTTAAGGTATCGTTATGATTCGACGCTTACTGTATTTCTCACTTACTGCTTGTGAAAAACTGTTAGTCATGATTCCCTAATTATAAAGGTCTAATGAGCACCAACAAGTTAGAAGAGTTATAAATAAGCCAAAATCTATCCATTCTAGTTGGTTATGTACTTAAAATCTTTGATTCGCAGGAAGCAGAAGTTTTCAAGCAACTAGTACTGTCAGACACCGCAAAGGGTCTTGTTCATGTTTTCTTCGCACAACGTGCAACATCAAAAGTAAGATTGGCATACATTGTGTTTATTCCTCCTAGCACTTCTACTTTCCACATTTAGTGTTCATCCTGAGCATCTATCAAACACTTTTCAGGTGCCTAATATTACTGACGTTGGATTGAAACCGAGGCCGATAAAAAAAGTTGCAATTATTGGTGGAGGTTTGATGGGTTCTGGCATCGCTACGGCTCTACTTCTAAGCAATATAAGAGTTTTGCTCAAAGAAATAAATACAGAATACCTTATGAAGGGAATAAAATCAGTTGAAGGTTATCATCTTATCCATTACATATGCAGTTGTTATTTTTATAGAAGTATTATCTTGGTCACATACCAAAAAATTTGAACTGTTGTCTACGTTGAGCCAGCCAAAATCGTTCTTCATAAAAAATTGATTGGTTGCATAGTGAAAAGGTTTTCGTAGATGAAATTTTATGTATGCAGCCCAAATTAGAAAAGTGTACGACATTTCGGTGGGTTGTTTTTAAGCCAAAAGAAGCATCCATAGCATATGATGGAACAATAGATTATATGATTTATTACTGTTCCTGTTTACAGTAGATGCAATAAACTTAGTTTTTTTCTTGCGACAGCAAATATCAAAGGCTTGGTATCTAGGGGGAAACTGACACAAGATAAAGCAGGAAAGGCCCTCTCTTTGCTCAAGGGAGTACTCGATTACACAGAATTCAAAGATGTGGACATGGTCATAGAGGTCTGCCTTCAATTTCAGTTATCTACTTTGGTGTTATCTGTCGTTCTCTTTAGTTTCAAGTATATCCAAATCTAGATAATTTGAAGAGAGGGTCGACTAGTTTACATGTCTTCTTACTATAAGGCTTTGCTTCTGGTACCATTTTTCAGGCAGTGATTGAAAATATTCAGTTGAAACAAAACATATTCAAAGAACTCGAAAAGGTCTGTTCACCCCATTGCATTTTGGCGAGTAATACATCTACTATCGACCTCGACGTAATTGGGGAAAAGACTAACTCAAAAGATCGCATTGTTGGTGCACATTTCTTCAGGTCATTCTGTGTTTCCAATGCCTTTATGCTTTTTCTCATATTTTTTATGTAATTTACAAAGGTTTGTCTTTTTATAGCCCTGCCCATCTGATGACCCTTCTCGAGATTGTTCGTTCGAAGAATACTTCTGCTCAGGTGATTTTGGATCTCATGGCGGTTGGAAAGGCCATAAAGAAAGTTCCGGTTGTGGTTGGAAACTGCATAGGCTTTGCAGTGAATAGAACATTCTTTCCATATGCACAAGCTGCACATATGTTGGCCAATCTAGGTGTTGACTTGTTCAGAATCGACAGCGTCATTACCTCTTTTGGCTTGCCGTTGGGCCCATTCCAGTAACTCTCTCCCTCTTTGTTCTGTTATGCACACTTTCTGTGTGTCCGTACGTGTGTCAGTTTGTGTTTCTGTTGCTGTATGGCTACTCTCAGCAACTAAAAAAAGCTTATTTTCTTGGATGGCTCAATTCTTAGGCTTGGTGATTTGGCTGGACACGGGATTGGATTAGCAGTTGGGCCTATATATGCCAAGGTCTATGGTGATCGCATGTTCAAATCTCCACTGACTGAGCTTCTTCTTAAGAGCGGGAGAAACGGTATGGCGTTGCTCTTACTTTTGTAAATTCCTAATGTGCCAACCTTTTAACATTTGCGGCTTCAGGAAAAATCAACGGGAGAGGATTCTACATATACGAAAAGGGAAGTAAACCAAAACCCGATCCATCAGTGCTTTCAGTTGTTGAGGAATCAAGGAAGCTGACCAATATCATGCCTGGTGGGAAGGTAAAAAAACAAATGAAGAGGTCTTATGAAATATACGTAGTGCTTTGGTATTTTTTATATTAATGCAGTCTTGTCGTTCATTTGCAGCCTATATCAGTATCTGACAAAGATATTGTAGAGATGATCTTATTCCCTGTGGTTAATGAGGCATGCCGTGTCCTAGATGAAGGAGTTGTGATCCGAGCCTCAGACTTGGACATTGCGTCTGTTCTTGGAATGAGTTTTCCTTCTTACCGGTGAGGATTCTAAGTTAAAAGGGAGCTTTTTGTGAAATTCTGGGATTTCCTTGCCTCTGGTCTAATCTTATGCATTTGCACTTCCAACAAATATCCATTTTTTCATCTGGTTGAGTCTCTCTGGTCATTTGCCAACATTCAAAATTTTCCCTTTTGTTTGCCACTGAAATGTTTGGTGATGATCTTTTCTTATGGTAAGTAAGCGTTTCTTTTGTACCTGTTGCAGCGGAGGAATTGTTTTCTGGGCAGACATGGTTGGACCAAAGTACATATACGAACGGCTCAAGAGATTGTCAGAGATGTATGGCGGTTTTTTCAAACCGTCAAGGTATCTGGAGGAAAGAGCAATGAAAGGAATGCGTTTGGTAAAGTCTCTCAACTTGTTTTTTTGTTCAAGTTTAGCATTAACTCTGTCGAATTGTTTCTGTAGTTTAGCTAGAACAAAAAAGATCTGTATAAAAGTTTTTGAGAAAACAGTTTATATTAATTATTAGAGCTATGAATGAACTGTTTCCAAGCTTATGAATGCAGTACTAGTCTGGTTAACGTCGATTTATTGATTTTTAGGCCTTTTTGCTTACTATTGCATAATAAAATTCTGGTTTCTGGCTGCAGAGTGAATCACAGTCGTCGAGGTCTCGAATGTGAAGCGTTTGAACAAGTGTATGCTGGAGGAGAGGCTGAAGGTGGTAATCACTAAATGAGAATAAATCAGTCTCTCTGGTAGTTTCAAAGTTAAAATGCTATAAGGTGTTTCTCGTTATTATGTTCTTAATAAAATGTTTGTAGTGATGTCAATTCTCATATATGTTCGTGTGTTATGAGAAAATATTAGAATGAGCTAATAAAGTTAATTTTTATCAACCCCAAAGTATTATGTATGATTTGTTCAAGCCAGGAAGAAAATATAGAGAAATTGACGTACTTCTATCAAAATATGTTATATTCTTATATATAACTTTCAAATCCTAGAGAGGCTGGTTGAGAAACATCTCAAATCACAGTAAGCAAGGATGTTCTACAGAGCAATCAACACAAAAAGAAAAAGTAGTACTGAATAGAAACACTAACAAAAAAACTCGTATAGTAAGAAACAAAGCTCTTCATAATCTACACCAGCCCTTTAAAGAGGAGAGAGACTTTATAAGAAAAGAAAGATAAAAGCGAGAAGAAAGCTTAGCAACACAATAAAAGCCACACAGAAAGAAAAATTATGGTGGTATTGTATTACCTCTGATAACAGAGTGGTGGTGAGGCAGATTTCAGCTTCTTGTTTGTGTTCTCTCTGGTAAGTTATTTTTCTGTCCTAAGTAGAGTATAATCTATTTGATTCAGGGGTCTTTATTCTCTGATAAAGCTGGAGGTTTATTATGATGATGGTGAGTGTTTGTTGTTGCTACTGCTGCTGCTGCTGCTGATGATGATGTTGTGTTCATCAGCTGCATAGGCTGTGGTTTGTTGACTGTAGGTTGAGAAGTTGCTCGTGAAGCTCCATTCACAACTGGTACTTGCTGCTGAATCCCATTTTCGGTTTTCACAGTCGCGGTGGCGGGTGGTTGTAGATGCCTTCTTGCTAAAGATGAACACTTTGATTCTGCAAACCAAAAAACTTACCTAATTTTAGAACTTTAGAGAAGATTGTTCCTTGATGAAAAATCTGTGTGAGTGACAAACAAAATCGTTACCTTTTAATTCTGCGTAAGAGATAAGTCGACTAAGGCAATCTCTGAATTTGGTTAACACCACTTTCTCTTGCTCTGCGTATATCTCTGACTGGCTCTGTGAGTTTGTTCCACAGCCACGGGGGTCTACTGAACCATTAGGTGGAGCTGCTGATACCATGAAGATAGTGTCTTGTTCATCGCACATCAAAGCCAAAGTTGCTGGAGATAGTGGCTTCGCTTTAGAGGCATCAGCACCATCTGAAAAAGAATCATCTGGTCCAGACTTATCAGCTTGATTTCCATCAGCTGCAACCATCTCCACATCAGCTGCATCTTTATTCTCTTGGGAGTGATCTTGTGCAGAAGAAGCTAAAGAAGTGTCTGTTTGATCTTCCACTCGATTTTCCTTTTCCTTCCTTTGATCTGAGAAAATTTTGAAGGGGAGATCAATGAACAATATACATATGGATCTAAAACCGCAGCAATACAGAGTTGTTACTCGAATTCTTACCAGTTAATGTCTTGGCTGCTTCTCCGGCTACAGCGACCAAGACAGAACAAAGCGCTTTCACATCCTGTGGTTGGATTATATCTGCTAAGAGGGACCTTGAAAAGAAGCATAAAAAGTCAGTTTTTTTTGAAGCTCTGGGATCAGCTAAATAACTTGTGAACGCTAGAAATCTCACCTATATACAAACTTTGATGGAACTGACGATGCATTGCCACCAGCACGAGAAACAGGTGACGGAGATGTGCCTGGGCCAGTAGTTCTTCCACTATTTACCTAATACAAAAAATAAATAAGAGTTTACGTCTAGCAACAGCATAAAAAAGGATATATTCAGTTCCATATATGGAAAGCCAAAATGCTAAAATGGTAACTTGGTACCTGTGGAAACTGGCCAAGTCTAGATGAATCTTTGGTTGCTTGGTTGAACAAAATATCTTGACCTTTTCGTCTCTTAGGTGCTGGAGAAGGAGCAAAGCCAGAGGAACCGACAGCTCCAGTAATGGCTGCATTTGCTGCTTGTTGGAGATAAGTCATGTGGTTGGCATGTTCACCGTGAAACAGAGCTTGTCTCTCTTCACTTCCTTCAAAGTTTTTGCAATCCAAGCATCTACAGTTCTCGGAACAAAGAATGTTTGCTTGAAAGCACTCACAATACTTCTTAAGGCATCCCGATTTCTTGCAGTGGCAACCTTTGTTATGTTTCCCTGACAACACAACTTCACCAATGTCTTCCTGCAAAAAGACAAATCAACAGTTTAAACATCCCACAATAACTTAGAAGTTAAAAGAACTCTCCCACGATCTGAAAACAAGTTCATCAGGGTCACGTACCCTTTTATCCCGCGCACCATGTGGACTGCTAGCAATTTTAGGCCTAAACGCAAATGGATTCCGGTCCAGAGTTGCTTCCACAGCTTCTCGTCTTGCCGGTTCATTATCAACATTGTTGAAACAATTTACACAGTTACAACCGTCACAATATGTTCCGGATGCAAAGCATTCACAGTACCTGGTAAGATAGTGCACAGTGTAAAGCCTAATCAGAATCTGTGATGCACAAATCCACATTGGTTAACTCAGAAAACTAAGACTTTGAGTTTCTTAGACATGCAGCCGCAAAAAGGGAAAGATATGAACATGCAATCAAACAAACATGTCACCCCAGAAACTAAAGACTTACAGTTTCAAGCAGCGCGAGTGTTTACAGTTACACTGCTTCTTCTTTTGAGGGGTTCCATCTCTAGCTTCCACTATAGGCCTTGGTCTAGCTATTGGAGATTCCGGGTTTCTGCCCAAAAAAAAAAAGAGAAGGAAAATTTTGAATTTTGTTTCATAAAACTTTTGTTAATCATTGACTATGCGAGTTCTACAAATCTTAATCATTGGACACAAAACCATTAAAACTAGTTTCACCAATTTCACCAAATAGTCTAAAAGGATTAAACTTTACTAACCAATTTCATCATCCCGAATCAAACTCAATTGAGCTAAGATCACAACTGACTATAATCTCCCAACCCAGAAACCTTTAAAATTCTCATCACAGAAACCTCAATAGATAAAAACTTACGGATGCCTGATTGGCGCGTTAAGGATCAGTGCTTGAGACGGCAGAATCTGTGTCGTCGCCACTGGTAACGTCGGTCGTACCTGACCGATTGCTATGGTCATACCAGGCCGTATCGTCGAAGGGACAGTAGGAGTAACGATGGGTTTCACCGCCGGCGTAGCTACGACGGTAGGAGGAGCAGCTGGTGCTTTAGACAGTGAATGTTCATCGGAGCCACCAGTGAAGTCGAGCTGCCTCGCTGGATTCTTCGCCGGAAAACCCTCTTCAACACCGTCCTTTTTTGGCGGGAATTCGCCTCCTCCGCCGCCTTCAGCCATCCTCACAGATATTCAAATCTCGGATTTTTCAAAAAAAAACCCAGAAGTTTTCCTTTTTTTCCTTTTCCCACAGCGCGAAGGAAAAGAGAAAAAAAAAGCAAGAGAAGAAAATTCACACAAATCAGCTCACAAAATCGAGATCCGAATCTCGCCGGAGCGAGAAAATCACAAACCGATTCGGCGGCTGTTAAGAAAAAAAAAAAAAAAAAAGCTCCAGACTTTGAATTTGATCCGCGCAGAGAGAGAGAGAGAAATAGGGATAAGCTTTTCAGAGAGATGAGAATTAGGGTTCTATTAGGTTTTTAGCTCTCTAGACAACGAAGAAGATGAAGAGGAAGCCCTCAGAATAATTTGGTGAAATTAAAAACAAAAACCAAAAAAAAAAAAAATTAAAAGCAAAAAAATACTTTCGGTTTTGTTCCTTCTTCGTCTGGGGCTTCTTCTCTCCTCCTCCCTCTCTCTCAACATGTTTTGAAATTTCAATTTTTCTTGGATTATATTGAACGGTTGGATTTGCGTGGCAATCTCATCGTACGGTTCTCCCTTAATACGTTGATCCGACGATTCGAATTCATAAATGCTTTAGGTTTTGTTCTCTTCGAACCGTCCGATCTACGCTGAAGCAAATATCCGAAAAGCCCTTTTAATATGTGTGTTTCTGTAATTCAGCCAATTGGAAACTGACACGTACACAGACCCACTCGTGACTCACACAGTACAAACTACAACACCTTTGTCAAGCGGAAGCTGAAACGGAAGGGGCCCCCTTTTAAAGAAGACTAATATTTTCGATTTCGCCCCGAAACTTTCTTTCACATACGAAAGAGCACCAAAATTGTTCCTTTGTTTTTTTTGCACATATGGCACAAAAGTTTTGCTAAACCTTTCAAAATTATAACAAAGAATCTAAGGTGTGTATTACAAAAGGTCATATTTGATTTTCCGCGAAAATTTTGTAACTGTTTAAACCAAATTCTCAAGACATACACAGGTTTTTTTTTTGCATCAGTAAGAGTTACCCATTCTGTCTCTGCCGCCACGTCGATCATCTCGTCCTCCTCTGTCCAAGTAACTATCACGGCGGTAATCCCTGTGCGGTGGTGGACCGGCTCCTCTCAATGGTGGAGGTGGACCATCTCTCAATGGCGGCGGTGGGCCATCTCTCAGTGGCGGTGATCTACTCCTCTCTCTTGTGAGTCTACCCCATCTGCCACCACGAGATGGAGGAGGTGGACTGAGAGGTGGTCGTCTGTCGTAATGAGGTTTTGGGAGTGGCTCAGTATGGGACCAGTCAGATGCTATTCTTCTGCTAGGAGGGTAATTATGGTCTGGGTAATGTAGACGTTCTCGTTCTCTGTCTCTATCTCTCCATGTGGGATGGTCAAGTCTTGGTGGCGGGTAGTCTCTGGGCCAGCCACGTGGAGGAGATCTGTAGCCATTAAAGTCTCTTCTTGGGGAGAAATCCATGGGAGGAGGAACAAGACGAGGCGGTGGAGAAATGTTAGCCGCTGCATAACGATGCCTCTTGCATTTGTTGCAGGACTCGCGTCTCGCAAAGTTCAAGTTTCTGCATCTGTATTCATACATACAAATGAGACTTAGAAACTTCTTCAGATTGTGAGATATGGATAACAGAACTCTGTAGAGTTCACATAGAACACCAAGAGTAACCAGAGATACTTACAATGGATCGAGACAGTACCAATCTCCATCTCTTGGCTGCACCTTCGGGTTATTGTATCTGCTCATGCCCTCGCTTCCATGCGCAGGTTCAGGTCCATCAAAACCTCCTCCATAAGGACGAGCACCAGTTCCACCTCTAGCATAAGGTGGTGAATAGTCTCTGTGTCTCCCAGATGCTTCCCTTCTGCTGCTGAACTCACGACCACGAGACTGAATGCCTGAATGATTAAGATCAGAGCCATGCCGGTGATCTTCATATCCACGACGGCCTGGTGAGCTAGAACTTGCACGAGTTCTATGTCCTACACACACACACACAAAAAAGTAGCCAGTAGAAGGATATTAGGTCAATACAACAAAAATTGAAAACTATTATCAAGTCAACAAGTTTCAGGTACACTGAGTAATCATAGAACTAGATATTAGCAGACAGCAAAATTTCAAGTTCATCAAGGGCATTTTCTTTGAATGCTTGAGAAAACACTTGAGCACTGACAATGTGAAATTACCAATAACATTCTCAGTGCATATACCAAACAACTCAACGCAAGATTCTTTTCTCTTTACACTAAGCACAGAACAGGAAATGCTGATATGCATCTGTAGCAGTATAAAATCTCGACAACCCTAAGTGTCACTGAACTCTTAGCTATACAATTGTCTATAGCAAATGACATTCTTGAACTTCAAATAAACGAGACACGTTTACACCTCAAAACACCCAAACCATTCAGATTAACATTACTTCTACACGACCTAAGTTGTTTCAAACAAGAGTAGTTGCATAAACAAACACACAAAACCAAGGTTCAATTGCAAATCACACTACATTACGGCAGTACATAGGAACCAAATGCTCAAGAAATAACTAAAGGAGAAGAAACAAGTGATGCCCTGTTCTTCGCGCTCCCCAATTTCAAACATCGAAACCAAAAGGAGAAGAAAACTCAAAAGAGGACTGAAATATAATAAAACAGAAACGATACGAACCGCTGCCACCTTTATACCGATCCGAGCGAGCAAATGAGGGACGGTCACGGGAGACTTCTCCGAGTTCATAGTCTCCGGCGGCGGCGTTACGGCCGTCTTCGCCGTCGTTGCTTCCGGATGGGCGTACGACGAGACTGCTGATTTGAGGCGGATGATGATGATGATGAGTCGTCTGATCTCTTCCAGTCGACCCCATTTCTCTCCGATTGTCAAGTTCACTCCTGGAATCTCGATGTCCGTTTCAGCAAAAAAAAAAAACCCTAAGGGTGAGAGAGACTTGGCGATAGATGCTGGAAACTGTTACTAATTTATCTTTTGGTATATCTATTTTAGTTTAATTTCCAAAATAGCCCCAAAAGTTTTATATGTTTGTACTCTAGTATTTCATGGAGTCAAATCTATTGCTGCGGCAAATCAGACTCAGTTATGATTTTTGTGTGTGCTATTTATGATATCAAAAGATGGTCTCATTAGGTAGAGTTGCTCATTCAACCTTCAACAGAGACCAAGTTATAACTTATGTTTNTTTTTTTTTTTTTTTTTTTTTTTTTTTTTTTTTTTTTAATTTTATTTTATTATAACTTATGTTGATATGAATGAAAAGTGCAAAATTGGCAAACAGTTACATACAAAGATGAGATATAGGAAATTTTTTTTTGATGAAATACAGAACACAGGTAGCAAAACTCAGAGGAGATAGATTTTTAATTCTTTTCTCACTGTTTACTTCAGACAGAAAAATAGGGTAAAGATTGGCCTGGTAAACAAGAAAACTAGCTCTTTAGCTAGCTTAAGGCTACCAAAGCCTGACACCAACTTTCTAGTTGTAATTGTTACCGTTTTCTATACCAGCGAGAGTGGAAGAGAGAAGAAGAACACACACAACACAATTTTGGCAGAGTAAGCGAATTCTGGGGACGTCGCAAGGATCAAGATTCTCAACCATGGAACCGCCGAATGTAATCGATCTGACAAGAAAACATCAGATATCAACACAATGAACTGAGAACAGTGAGAGAAACAAGGCGGAAAAGAAACAGTGTTATGAGGGAATAGAGCAGCAAACTATTTCAAAAGCAACTTAAAATGTTAACTAGTTTCTTATCAGTATGCGGGAACCAGATCTTCAGACAACAAAGATTTGTTGCAACTAAGGCAAACACATGTCAGGTTTTGGTAAATATCCCCCCAGTCTACAAGAGGGAGAAAGAAGCAAAGCCTTTATGACTAATTTCTGTGTCTAAACTAAACAACAGCTTTTGACTGCGTACCTTAATTGTCATTCGGGGTTAGGTGAATTCTATTGTAAATCCACTACTGGTAGGCTTCACATTCACAGGTCCAAAGCCGTCAAAATCTGAATCTGAATCCATTTCTCTGTAATCATTCCACTTTCTAGGAGAATCCTCATCTGGCCCACTCATTGTCGGAGGCACATAGAGCTCAGAAGCTGGAACTGGAAGAGGCTCTTCACTGAAATATTTGTCATTCAACATCTCTACAGCAGTAGCTCTACTAGCTGGATCATAACAGATAAGCTTCTTGAGTAGCGATATCACATCTCCAGAATGGTTAGGAAGACAGCCTTCTATACCAAGAGGAGATTCTACTTTAGCAAATGAGATCGACTTGTAGTCTGGAAGATCGACACAACCTGGCCAGACCTCTTCATTTAAATTTCCCAGCACGTTGGTTACTCTGCTGATCTGATCAATATCTGAAATCCCTGGGAACAAAGGCTCAAGAGACAAGAGCTCAGCAAACACACAACCAAGCGACCATAAATCAACCTCTAACCCATACATTGTAGATCCATAAAGAAGTTCTGGTGGCCTAAACCATCTAGTTCCCACACAAGATGTCATCAAACCCTCTGTTTCATCCAATGCTTCATCAGCATCATAGGTAAACGAGTTCCCACCGAGATCATCATCCATTTCACTCACAGTACACGTTGCAAGGCAAGATGTATCTCCATCATGCACATTCGAATCCTTATCAGTATCATCTCTTACAACCTGTTTAGCCTTTAACTCTTCCACCTGTCGAAAATATTCGTCTTTACTCATCGCTTCCAGCTCCTTACCATCAGAGCCTTGCCGAGGTGAGTTCTCATAATCAGGAATCACTTCTGGTGGTTCTATACTAGTTTCTCCATCTTTGTCTTCTAGTTTATTATCATCTGAAGCTACAATGTCAGGCTCCATGAGTATCCTAGCCTGTAAAAAAACAAACCAAGAAGACAACACACATTTTACAAACACAAAACAAACACTGATTACACACAAAATGAAAAGTTCAGTAGTATCACCTGACCAAAATCAGCAAGCTTAAGCACACCGTCATCAGATATCAACATATTCCCAGGCTTTAAATCTCTATGTACAATCAAATTCCTATGACAAGCATCAACACCAATCAAAATCTGAATCATCCATCTCTTAATCTCACCAACGGAGAACCCAACACCTCCTTCTTCTTCTCCCATATTCTTCTTCTTCTTCTTCCTCTTAGCATCTCGTATCACCACGGCGAGATCCGACCTGAGGAACTCGAGCACAAGCACAGCGTTCTCGTCCTCATGCCAGAAGTACTCGTGCATAACGACGACATTAGGAGATCCAGAGAGGATTGTGAGGGCATCAATCTCTCGGAAGGCAGACTGGTAATCGAAGATCTCCTTGAGCGCTACGATTAGACCGTCGGAGAGACGGCGAGCTCTGTAAACGTCGGCGTAGGCTCCGGATCCGACTCGCTCGAAGATCTCGTACTTTGCGATTATCTCCGGCCGGGTATGGATACTCCAGCTGCTCGCCGGTTGTTTATCCATCTTCTTTCTTCGAATCGACGTCGTTTTCTCTCACGGTAATCTACTTCGACGATGATAATAAACAACGACGCTAACGAATCTCCAGTTCCTAATGACTAAAATACCCACAAACGAGACGACGTCGCTTAATACTGCTTTTTTAGTAAGTTTAGCTTTCACTTTTTCAGAGATTTCTTTTAATTCGGACTAAGATTAATAAGTTTTGGTTACATTTCGGTTTAGTTTGGCTTAGTGTGCACCATACCATTTGACTGTACAACCAAAAACAGAGAAAGGAACAAAATTCAAGAATTCCAAATTTGCTAAAAGATCCAAAACTTGTTAACAAAGACAAGAGAATGTTACAGAATCTGCACAACCAAAAAACAGAGAGAGGAGCTTCACATACACAAATAAGAGAACCAACAGTTCCCTTATCTTTCACATTTGGTGAGTTTTTTCAACCTGCGAACCAGAAAACAACCATAGAGCGAGAGAGAGGTACAATGTTGCTGAGACTTGTGTTGTGTCTTAAGCCGCGGTGCAGCCTCCACAGACAATACTCCTGCAGGTTTTTGAGAGGTGAAATTGGTTAAGAGTCTTGTTTTGTAAACTTTTATCTGCAATCTCTTCTTCACATAGTACCCAAAAAGGATACAATCTTAAAAGCACTTACGCAATGGAGCAACCGGATCTTCTGTGTTTCTGCTTTCTCCGTGTGACCTCCTTCCTCCTTGGAGGCTGAAGTACCACCTTGATAGATGTGTCAAACACGGCTTTCACATTCTAAAGCAAAAATCCAAACCAAAGTTGTCATAAGATTCTAACATTTTCACCAAAACATTATTTCTTGAGATTGAGCGTGTCAAGGAACTTACTTGTTGAGTCTTGGAACTGCATTCGATATAAGCAGCTGCACCGATTTGCTTCCTCAACTCCTCCCCCTGTCACCATAAATTAAAGTTTTAGAAAGAGTCATTTCAAAACAAAAACCAATAGCAAGATTACGCGTATATATACCTGACTAGAGGTAATGACACTGGTGTGATCCGCGAGGTATCCCTTATCATCTCGGAGATCTTGAGAATACCAAGAAGTAATGTTATAATTAGCCAAGAAGAATTGAAAAGAGTCTTTTAACACAAAAAACAAAACCCACCGAGCTTTGTACCAACAAGAACTATGGGAACATTTGGGGCAAACCGACGAAGTTCAGGCATCCACTGTCAAAAAACACATGTAATAAATCAACATCCACCAAATTCATAATCCAAATATGTCCCAATGCAAGGAAAATTCAAAACATTTACCTTCTTGAGCACATTTTCGTAACTAGCTTTGCTAATAAGGGAAAAGGCTAAGACAAAGATATCAGCTCCTCTGTAACTCAATGGTCTCAACCTACTGTAATCTTCTTGACCTAAAGACACCAATCAAAACAACAAACCCCACAACTTAATGAATAAGAGAACTCTCTGAATCATCAATTTTCAAATCTTTGGTTCATTGTAATCTCAAAATGAAACCAGACAATTTTGATTTACCTGCAGTGTCCCAAAGCCCTAGATTCACGATTTGTCCATCCACAGCGACATTGGCACTGAAATTGTCGAACACAGTCGGTATATAATCCTGACATACATGAACAAACAGCAAGAATCATTAATCAAAGGAACCCTAGTAGCTGTAAAAACTAGTTAAAGAGTTAAAAAGACGACAAAGTTGGACTAAAAGCTTAAAATTTTTGAGAAATGGGAACAAACTCTTATAAAAACCCAGTAAGAAAAATTAAAGCTTGACAATGTAAAATGAAAAGCTACTGAGTCTGAAAGAAACACTCACAGTAGGAAACTTGTTGCTAGTGTAACAGATAAGCATACAAGTCTTCCCAACAGCTCCATCTCCAACAGTAACACATTTTATGAACTTGGAAGCGCTCATTTTCTCTTACTCCAAGTACCAGATTCCAAACCTAGAAGTTTAAAGACAAAATATGAGCAAAATTTATAGAAGAAGAAGAGTGGTGAAGAAGTCTAGGGAATGAGCTTACAAGAGAAGCTTGCAGTGAGTATCAACTGCGGCGACAACCAAAAAAAGAGTGTAAATTTCGATAAATTTAACCTTATTTATCAAAAACCAATAGAGAAATTATATAAATCAAATTGAAATGTGTGTTTTTTTTTTTCTAGAGAGTCGAGACAGAGGAAGAGTTAAATGTGTCGGAAGTTCTCAGGGTTCGTCCAAGTCAAAAGTCTTAAAAAGGGCAAACTTTATTGTCCCTCTCAATAAATTTCAAAAACTTGGCAAAATATGAAATTGCAAAACCATAAAGTATATTATAGTATTGGACAAACATACCCACTTCACCCTTCGTACTTTTTTTTCTATCCACTCTTGTATCTAAAAGTTGGATTTTTCAACGGTTACGTTGAAACACGTATCGACCGTTGTGAGATATACGACACCGTTTCCACATTCTGTCCTCTTTTTGATGTCCAGCTAATGTGTTTTGGTCTTTTGTCTTGGGAGTTTCCTCTCCAATCTTGAGCCCTTCAAGGATTTACATTTGAACCATTATTATTTTATTTCTTTTAAAATCAGGATCTTTAATTTGTGTCATTGTTAAACCATATACTTTAAAAAAAAAAATGAAATCAGTATAAATTCTGATATTATTGAGGCAAACGAAGTGGATTTGAACATTTTAATAAAAAATATTGCATTCAAATTTAAATCTGGTGAGTAGTGTGACACTAAAGAAAACAATGTACTCAATTTCCAATAGACCAACTAAATACAATAGTAACTAAAACCAATGAACAAAATGCAGCTTTTATTATTAATTAAGAAGAACTTCATTATTTGATTCAGACACATATATCTACTTGTGTCTTGTACATTATTCATTTTTTCCCGTGTTACATGATCTTCCACTCTCCTTAAGTCTTAACCCACACATATCATTCAGAATCTTGCTTTCGTGTAGAGGCAGCAAAGCAACGAACTTCACGAGAATATCTACCGAGTTTTCTGCGGCGAGGCTACTGAATATGTTGGCCTCGTTGGACACGTCGGAGCCGCCACCAGCGAGATCGGACAGGGCACGGATGACAATGAAAGGGAGGTTTTGCTGGTGGGAAATGAGAGCCACCGCGGCGCTCTCCATTTCAATGGCGGTGGCGTTAAACTTGGAGTTGAGGAATGTCCGGTAAGCTGCATTGTCGACGAAGACGCTTGCACTCATACCACGGTCAACGATGGTGACCTTCGGTGGTCGAGGGAGGCACGTGGTGTTCACGCACTGCGGTAGCTTCGTGTCCTGTTTTTTGTTTTGGAAGACACAAATAATTGCATTATGTTTGACCAAAAAAAAAATAATTGCATTATATAACTATATATTAACAGAATAGATCAGTTTAATTGTTTTTTTACTTAAATTAATGAACTTTTATTTTATGATTACGCTGGAGCATAAGAAGTTTGCCGACAAAATTAAATAAAGGTAACAAATCTAAGGACTACTATATGTAGTACGTTACGTATATCTCTACTACAATTCTATATGTTCAAATTTCTATATGCGCCTATGTGCAGAACTAAAAGAGTATATATTTTGAGAAAATTAATTTATATATATGTTTCACTTATTTTTGTGTCATTCAATACGTTTTATATATCGTTTATAAGTTGACACTTTTTATTGAAATGCTAGACAAACATCTTGATACGTAAGGGACGATCGACTAGCTAACGTATTGTGAATATTTTCCGAAACTATATTCAACTTGGATGCAAAAATAGATTATAAACACTACCAACAACAAAGACAAATCTAAATATATATGGGCCAGTTTAGTAGTCAAACCTCGAGTTTGCGTGCAAGATTCAAGTAGTACTTGTCAACGGGAATCCAGAACACTTGTTGCCGTTCTTCAGGAGTACCGGTGACCAGAAAGATTTCTTCTGGTTGGTACCAGATCCGATTAAGCAAGTTATCGGTTCCGTTACTGTATTTCGAAAACTGGAGATAACCAACTTTCCGAGTATAGTCTCCACCGGATTCGAGAGCCAATTCTTTGTCAATCCCATCTCCATACCTCTGCATTCAAGAGTAAAATGTATTTTAATGTCCATATAACCAGTTGTACCACCAACATATAATTGTTATTTAATATAACAAATTATTATCATAGTTAGATTTTGACATGTGCAAATTGTACTAAATTTTCTGAAAGAAGTTAACGACCACAAGTTTAATAGCTTAATTCAATATAAAAATCTCAACATAATTGGTTGTTATTTTCTTACTATTTTTTTCACAGCAATTGGTTGGTAATGGTCATAGTCAAATATATAACCCTACGTCGTGCGTACCTGCCAATTCCAAAGGCCAGAGTGTGCCCAATATTGAGGAATAGTGACGTCACCGATCTCAAGGTTAACATCTGCGTTTCCAGCGATTCCATAATGCAAAACTCCTTTCAGCCTAAACAGGCTCACCAGTAATTGTGTTGTTACTCCTGCATTCACCTGTTTTTTTATACATTGATTTTTATATTAAGGATCATAATATGGGAAAAATTGTATTGACTAAAGACATAAAATATAGTTAGACTATTTTCACATATATATATAAAACGTACCATTCCTAATCCTGACATCACGGTTACAACAGGTTGGCCTGCTAATTTTCCAAATCGAAACTTTCGACCTACATGATTGAAATACATGAATAAATCAATTATGTCTTGTTATAATTTGAAGCTTTCAATCGTGATAACTTTGCTGATACATGTTTTCCAAATGAATGACATAGAAAGATAATAACCTGCGAAATCGATGAAGGGCAACGAAGAAGATGGGACATAAGATGGAGATCCGAGAAGAGGGTTAAGTTCATAGTTGTTTGGAGCTACAATCCCCAAATAAGGACCCTTTCGATTCATCTTCTCTATTTTGCCCAAAATAGTTCGAGGTATTTCACCATTTGCTTCTTCAATAACATTTCCCACGGACAAGATAACCACAAGAAAACCTATCAAGAAGAATCCCATAACTTCTTCTTTTCTCTCTATGTCTTTTTCTTTTGATTACCCTTTAATTTGTGTACTACGATTATGTCCCCCATAGGTTCCTTGTATATATATGCATATTGCAAATGTACTACAATAATATGACGTGATATAAAATAATAATTAGAAAACAAATTAGTACGTGATAAGCATGGATTACGTTTAGTTGTGGTGTGGTCAATTATTAGTATGATACGTGGTCCTGGAACCGGTGAAAAGATTTTAAATACTTTTTTTTTGGCCGGGGGGGTTAAATTTCTACTATTGTACAATAATGAAAATGAGGATCAATTTTTATTTTTGAAACGTAAGCACAATTTTTTTTTGGAATGTAATTTTAAATTATATTCAAAAGAAAATAAACGTTTTTACAACCAGTGCAATATTTTCTGAAAAAGTGAAAGATACAAAATCACAATTAATTTGGGGTATCGAAATTATTTGGGAAGAATATCCGGAATCTACCATTTGGTAAATTTCTTGAGGGTTTATACGTTCATGGAGGGAAACTTTTTTGTTTTTGTTAAATAATAATCCTAATTGTACACAAAGACTCCAGTCTAGGCGATGAGGACAACTTTTCTTTCGTCGGCTTTTTGGTAATGAGGAGACAGTAACTCAGCCACGCCGACTATGTCTTCAGATTTGGACTACTTGGCTCTGGTTCGAATATGGTTATATTATATATGTACTACATTTTGATGTGATCATAAAACTTGTTGAAGTTTTACCACCACTGAGTATTTAACAATATGTAATTTAATTTGAAAAACGTTTACCAACGTAAAAAAAAAAAAAAGGAAACGATGAGTGTATTTTGGGCAGCTGCAAAAAAAAAATGAAGTGTATTTTGGACTTAAGACATTGAAACTGGATCGTGGTACGATATTCTGAATAATAAATAGAAGAAAGCAGGGGACTTGTTCTCTAGAGATTAGGTTAAAATTTATTTGGGGACAATGTCAGAGTTCGATGATGTAGTAATCTTGAGTCTTATTGGACAAGAAATAACCCCCGAAGAAACACAAAAGTATCTACGGCAAGTTCAAGAGTCCGATGTACGTAATCTCTCTCACTTTCTAAGTTGCTTGGACGACTGATTTGCGGATGAACGTTAACCCTAGCTAGATCTCTTTTTTTTCAATTTTTTTATTTAGTACTAAAACATATATGCTAATTAATTGGTACAATCTTGGGATTGTGAACGTGTACAGGGTTTCGATATTGGTTACTTTCGCAATGCTCGGACTCGGATAAATCCCGTTCCAATGAAGGATGAATCTGGTTATACACACGACATCGAACTTTATGCTAGATTGGGACTTCACTGTTACAATCTTCAGAAGGTTACAAACAATATTACATAATTTTTAATTTTATGTTGTAATATTATTATATATCTTTTTTGGCTACTGCTTCTCTTTGTTAACAGGCTGTTTAATCTGTATAGGGTACAAACCTCAGATTTCTTGACATTCCCAAATACAATACTGAGGGCACTAGGTTTTTTTCTGGGTACTACATAACCTCGGAGGCACATATAACAACAACTCTTTATGCACTTTTCAAACGTATGTGCGGCATGGTCGTGAAATTCCAGATAATGGATACTTTATGGTGCAGACAGTTCTAGACTAAAAAGTATATATGTGTAGCAAATTACTAGCTCTCTCTCTGAACTTTGTTTTTTTAGCTTTTACTTATCGTTGGGTGTTTTGGTGTTTTAGTTCCTACTGGCCCTCGGGCTACTCCTATTGAGCATGAGAGGAGATGGGAAGATGAAGTGATAGATGATTTCTACAAAGGTGAAATGCCTAAGTGGTTGACAAAGGATGAGCTGGCTGCAACCAAAGATAAGGGGCAATACTATGAGGTATGTTTTTGGTGAACTTTACTTAATCTGGTTTATTGGTTTTGATAGTTTTTTGAGGGATGATTCACACCATGTTATGTATCACAGTTGCAAGAATCAGATTTGCTAGAAAATGAGTGGCTTCATCTGTATGCTGAGTTCGCACTTTACTTGAACTGGAGAGGATTTCCGGTATGTGCTTTTTTTAACCTTTGATATGTCTTTGTCTTGAAATATTCTTACTAACCAAATGCAATGTATATATTATTATTTTTTAGATGAAGGAATCGATTATAAGGCGTTCTCTACCATTGAAGATCAAGAAGGTAATTGTACATACTCAAGAAAGCGGTGAAGAGTCGCCACAACTGAAGCTCAAAGCCAACAACGCCATCTTCTACATGAGTTTTAAGAGAAACTTTGATCATCAGAGTGGTAATTACCCTGTCGAGTATCAAGCAATAGTACGAAAAACCATGGATAGGAAACCGGGACACATTCGTCTAGAAGTGCAGTCTTGGGCAGGCACAGATTTATTTCTACTATAGTCCCGATGCTCGATTATATATATCAACATGTGTGGGATATGCTTGCGTTTATAACATCATAGGTGCATGACATATAAATAACAGCGAGTAGATTACTGTGGTTATCGGAACAAAAATGCATGTAGCTAGCTCGATCTAACTTTTATAAGAGCAAAGAAAAGACAACTGAATTTATCATGTGAACTAGGTGAAGCTGATCGTCACCTTCATTTTAATCATCCATTTTAGTTGGCTATATTTTTGTCATAAGCTTTGAGATCTTGTTACGTTCTCAATATGGATCGTGTTCAATGGGCGCTTCTAGCTAATTTGTTTTTTGTTTTTTTTTTTAATTATTATTACGATAATGTGGAACAGGGTTTTGATGTTGACCACTTTCATCTTACGTATGCTACTGTAATATTTCCGTATATATTGAGATAAGTATGATTATTCATATGACAATGGTCTTCTCGGTAGACTTGGACTTCACTGTTATAATCTCCAAAAGGTAACAACAAAATTTTCATATTTTGTTTTCTTAGTTTCATGCCTTGGATGATCTTGTTATGCTGAAGAACCATTCTTTGTCTCTCTTTTTTTTTGTTAGTGTGTGTTTCCTATGCTTTGTAAAATAACATTTGGCTTTTCGATCTTGTAGGGAATCAATCTCAAATTGATTGGTATAAACAAATACAACAGTGATATGCTTGGTAGGTTGCCTCAATACTACATAACATTGGAGGCGATGGATACATCCAACAACTCTCTTTGCAATTTTTAGACTTGTGTTTGCAAATATTTTGCTCCGGAAGAGGCATCCTTAATGGTGCAGACCGAACTTTCCAGACTAAAAGGTAATTGTAGTAGCAAAACACTACTCATATAGATATCATATCTTTGTCAAGTTTATATACTTTTTAGTGGTTGAAAAGCTATTAGTTCCTAGTGGCCCTCGGACTACTCCTATTGGACCTCAAAGAAGATGAAATACGAAGCAATAGGTGATTTCTATAAAGGTAGAATGCCCAACTGGTTGACAGAAGATGATCAGATGGCTGCAAGCAGCAATAAGGGCCAGTTTTATGAGGTATTTAAAAATGTTAGCTTTGCTTCATTTTGGTTAACCGTGTTTGTATCATGATTATTTGAATAACGACCTTTAATGGATTCACAGTTGCAAGAATCAGACTTGCAAGGACTTGAGTGGCTTCATATGTATGCTGAATTTGCTTTATACTCGAAGTGGTTTGCATATGGGTAGATTCTTTACTCATGTAGCTTCATAGTAAACGTTGATGGGTTATTATTATTCTTTTTGTCATAACTTGAGTTTCAGTTCTTGTAGAATGAAATGAGACATTCTCAACCATTGGAGCTGAAAAAAATAATTGTACAAACTCACGTAAACGGAGAAGCATCACCAGCAGAATGTTTTGAATGCCAACAATGCAATCTTTTACATAAGTTTCAAGGGAAATGGTGATTCGAGTGGTACACTTGTGGAGTACCAAGCGATTGTATAAGGAGAACCATGGATGGATTGTCCGGACACATTTGCCTAGAAGTTGAGTGTTTGTCCTACACAACCAGTTGAATGCACGTGTTCCATAGTGTTATCTGTCAAGTTTGTTACGATTATTCAGTTAAGAATTAGTTGTAAAGTTAAAAGTACTTGTAAATAAAGGGAATTTACAAGAAAAATGTAAATAAAGGGAATTTACGATTATTCAGTAACAACACTACACAACTCATTAATAAGAAAATGTATTCTCTAAAGTCTTTTCGTCTTCCTCTCTTTCGAGCTTTTTCTTCTACTTGTGATTACTTGTTCTTATATATAATCCAATACCAATCAAAACAAGTATGGACATATGGCCTCAGTCCAGAAGCTGGCTTGGTTTAATTCCTTAATTTGTTTCTTTCTAGTCTCTTTTTTTTTTTTTTTTTTTTTTTTT
>NC_025694.1:5685901-5691327 GCF_000633955.1 Camelina sativa
TCTTTTTTTTTTTTTTTTTTGTCTTTTTTGTGTGTAGGCTTTTCGATTTCGGTTTAAAGCTTATTTTATTTCATGCATGTTTCCAGAGTTTGTTGCGAGACAATATTCTAACAAAGACAATATTTGAATCAAACAAAAATACTAAACGAATTGTGATGGGGGAATCTAATTTTGATTGTTAAAGCGATGTGGTTTCAATGTGATTAATTAAATTTCAGAATGGTAACTGGTAAGCAATTCAGATGTGATGTAGTTATCTCGATTTCCTTCTTGATTTTTAATCCTATATTTATTTTACATGTGCTAGCAAATAGCATGCATAATGCCGTCGTTATCTTGTAAATTATGCTTTAATATAAAATTATTAATAAGTAAATGAGTTGATATATACGAGAGATCTCCTAACATGAGTTGGCCAAATTTAATTAGTCAGAAGTTGTAAGCCCAATCCCAAGTGAAAAAAAAGTGGAGAACCTCTATATCATATACACAAACTTCTATCATCATGCAGAAACTTAAAAGCTCTATTTGATTTCCAACTATCTCTATGGCCATAAAGTTCTTCACCCTCTTCTTCTACTTCTTCGTCCTTTTGGTTGAATCATCCACCGCAAAAAATATCGACCGTAATTTTTTCTATAAGGTCGGCGACGATGGAAGATTAACACTGAGGACACCACATGAATCACGGATCGATTATTTCCATATGTTTGTAAGGAAGGTGGAAGATTTGCAACGTGAAGCAGACGGGAAATATCCGCTCTGGAAATCTACAAATTACTTGGAGCGATCTTTGTTTCTTCTAGAGAAAGCTCAGGAATTTGTTGAGCGTTGGGACGAGCGGCGGAAGAGCCAAATTTCGGGAAACCCATATCTAAACCTTGACTTGCGCAACAAGGTTCAAAGTGACTTGACGTACTATGATTATTGTCCTCAATCTGAGGGCACAAATGTCTCGACGTACATGATGTATGATTTTTGTCGTCAATCTGAAGGTGCAAATCTCCTCAAGTACATGACATATAGCCTCAGTCCAGAAGCTGCAAATGGTTTAGCTCCTCCAATGTTTAATTATTCTAGTCCCTGTTTCCGAGTTAGGTTTTTTGTAGGTCTTTCGTTTTGGTTTGGAGGCTTATTTTATTTTCTTTTATTCCCTCTTTTTTTTTTTTTTTCTTTTATTCATTGTTTCCAAAGTTTTTTGTAGTGAGGAAGAGAAACAAAAAATACTATATTGGATGAATAATTTGTAAATCCATATAAAATTGTAAATTATGAAAATTAAAGTACATGAATTTTGAAATAATATGTTTTATTTTAGATTTGAATCCTCTATTTTTCATGTTCAAATCCATTCAAATCATTAAAACATAATGTGGATTTTGAAATTCAAAAATAAATCATTAAATGAATAACACTGGATTTTAACAAGTATTTATAAATCATGGAACCAATAACACATATAAATATTTTAAAATTAATGACTGAATAACTTTTGTTTGGATTTTCAAACCCATTAAAATCATAGAACCAATAACCCTTACTATTTTGTAGTGTTTTGGATTTTGGATTTTTGAAGAGCAATAAAACAAATATGGTTTTCATGAGAAATTGAAGTCTGAGAGAATAGTATCTAGAGCTGCATAATCGTACCAAGCTAGGGATCCGATACAAATCATTCAACAAAGAAAACGGAAAAAAATGATCCGTAATGCAAACTAATTAAGAGAACCAAACCACATACATTTCTCTTACGTCGTATACTCTCACCGTAATAGCCGCTCGAAGGGGATATATTACTGTGAATCAACAAATAATCTATACTAAATAAAAGTAGGAGCTATAAGTTTTTTAAGCTGTCCAATAAGGATTAAACATCTCACTAATTAATTTTTTAAAAATTTCCAGAATTTTCTATATTAAATCATCAGTTCAATAACATTGGATTTTAATGGATTTTAAAGTAGATTTTTAAATCATCAGTTCAATAACAGCGAGTTTTAATAGACTTTTTAAAATCCATGATTGAATAACATAGAATTTGTAAATTCACACAAATCACTTAAAATGTCAAGTTGAATACATCCCTCTAAGAATTATTTTAAACAACCTACCAGGATTTGACATGTCATTCATTAACATTTTTTAAATTTCCAGAATTTTTTAGAAAAAAGAAAATTTTAAATTTATGGAAATAAAAATAATATCCCACATCGGCTAGAAATTTTTTAGACAATTGTTCAGAACCAGTATAAATAAGATTAATATGCTTCCAATAACGAATGAGCAGTAAAGCTTGATTTATCAGGCGTCCAAGTTTAAAATTTTGATTCGGTATGATCCAGTTTTTATTTGAACAAATTAAAACTTTAAACAGTTTCAAAAAAAATATCCTAATATTTAAAAAAATTTAAGGTTTAAATATTATAAATATTGAAACTTTTAAAAGTTTTTAGCCTTTAAAAAGTTTTTAAATATTATAATTTTTTTAATTTTAAAAGTTTAAAATATTTAAATATTGAAACTTTTTAAAAGGTTCAAATTTTGTATTTTGAAACCTTTTAAAAGTTTAAAATATTATAAATATTGATGTAAAACAGAAATTATCTTATTTATCTAGACTTTATGCTTTTTATTTCTTATGATCTGTTAAACATATTTTTGTGTATGATTATAGATGAGTTGATATTCTTTCATTAATTTTTCTTTTTTATCTTATTTTTTTATTTATTTTTTTGTCAACCCTTATTTTTATATTTATTTTTTTTAAGAGAAAAGAAATGATTTTGTTCTTGGAGTTTGGTGGATTAACAAGTTGTGTGGTAGTCTAAAAAAAAAGTTTTTCAATGGAAGAATGTGCAGAAGTTGACGAGGAATAAAAAGAAAAAGAGTATAAATAATAAAATTTGACAATGAAAATGAAAAGAAAGAATATGAAAAATAAGACAACATTGAATAAAAATACTAAAACATAGGTGGTAGCGATCAATTAAATATGAAAACGAGTTAAATTCATGATGATAAAATTGTTTCATTTTTTTGGTGGTCAAATAAATGATTTAGTATACGTGAGGTCATCAGTTTGATTCGCCTCTCCTGGACGTGGAGTTAAATTCATGATTTTTTTTTATCAGATTTGATTTTATAACACAAATGATTTTATATATTAAAAATTGTATATCTGAAATTCATTTTTTTCCTTAATACTAATTTAATTTTTTTTATAAGATAATATTTTATTATCGTAATCAATCATATATAATTTTCATCAAAATATATCAAATAAACCTACGCGTAGCGTGAGTTCAAAACCTAGTAATTTTAAAAATCGATTTGTTTTGTTTTTCTCTTCTCGATTTCCTTTTTGATATTAAGTTTTTATAGTTATTTAACATGTGGTACGTACCATATAGCAAATTCCCTTTATCTTGTAATTTTTTTTTCTTTATGTTATAATCACACAAAAAGATTAATAATGAGTTGATACGAAAGATCTCTTAACGATACTTGTAAATAAAAGGAATTAACAATGTACAGTAGCACTACACGACTCATCAATAAGTAAATGTATTCTCTAAAGTCTTTTCGCCTTCCTCTCTTTCGAGCTTTTCTTCTACTCGTGATTACCAGTCAAACTAAATATGGACATATATATGGCCTCAGTCCAGAAGCTGGCTTGGTTTAGTTCCTTAATTAGTTTGTTTTTAGTCCCTATTTCTGAAAATTGTGTTTTTCGTCTTGTGTGTGTGTGTGTGTAGGCTTTTTGTTTTGGTTTTGAGGCTTATGTTATTTTAATTTAATCCATGCATGTTTCAAGATTTGTTGCGAGACAATATTCTAAAAAAGATAATATTCGAAATAAACAAAAATACTAAACTAATTGTGATCGGAGATCATAATTTTGTGGGTTCAACCGATATATGTAGTTTGGGTGCAATGTGATTAATTAAATTTTAGAATGGTAACATAATTCAGATGTGATGTAGTTAATCCCATATTTTTGAGTGACAAAACGTTATAAAATCATTTATACAAATTGTGAACAAAATGCTCAAAAGGACATTAGTTTTATACTATACTAGGTAATTAGTCTACACAATGCGTGGTTGTATGCATAATATTTTTGATTATATTCTTAAAATTTTCTTAAACTAAAATATTGTTTTACTAATGTATAATCTCAAAAAAAATATACTAATGTATGAATCTCAAAAACATTTATTGCAACTTCTCAAAATAACACTCCTATCAACAACTTTTTGATATGGTTATTTATTATATAAAATTTAAAATATATAAACTTTTTTATAAATCAAAAATTAACCAATACTACAAAAATTATTACAAATTGATTAGCTATATTAATATAAATAATAATATAGAAATTCAAACATTTTCCTAATATGAGAGAATCTATGTTTATGATCATGTTTTATAGAGGTTAAACATTGATTTAAAGATTTTTTTTAATGATCATGTAAACATAAGACTGTAGTATAGTAAAATTGAATCAAATAAAATTATCAAAAAATTTAGTAACTACGTATGAAATTATTGTATATAGAATATTCCTCATTTCAAAGTTTAAAGCAATTAAAATAATTAATAAACATTTAAATTTTACCAAAAACATTTTTTCTTGAAAGATAAATATATTATTTGGAGGAATGAATGTAAAATTATTGGGTAAGAGTTACATTTGAGTTAAATGGAGTTAAATACCTTTAAAAGTGGGTTAATTATAAATAAATATTTTAATTTATTTTTGACTTAAAAGAAAAGGAATGCCAAGTGGCTCAATCAAAAATTAAACTTACAGTTTTTCATTGTTTTGTTGATATAAACTCAACACTCACATAAAATTCCAAATTGAAAATATTACCTTTGAAGTGACAAACTAAATTAGTTTTTTTTTAGTTATATGAACTTCAATTTAAAGATTTTTAAAAACCCCAAGAATATCTTCAATCCTTTTGTTTTTCACACATCAATATAATTTATAGTGCTAGATTTCATACTAATGGTTTCATATTTAGAGGATTTAATTAGTTGAATGGTATTTTAATATAATGACTTATAAGATGCTAATCTAAAATAGATAATGAAGATAAACCTTTTAAAATAGATTCTCAAATAAACTTGATTTTTTGTTAAAACCAACATATGTGAATTTAAATTTAGCTATGGAAATTTTAAAAATAAATATGAATAGATTAGAAAGGCAAGAAATATAAAAGAAATATTTTATTTTTATATAAATAAAATAAAAATTGAAAACAATGTTAAATTGTTAATTATATATAATAATTTCTAAATTAAAATATAGAATCAAACTCTTACAACACATATTATATATAACAACATTTGATATTGGTGAGAGAGGAGGAGAGAATGATTACTTATAAGATGATAATCCAAATTAGATAATG